>NC_088934.1:20555000-20597500 GCF_038396675.1 Hydra vulgaris | reverse complement strand
TTACTTTTAGATTAAGAACTTTCACCTGTTGTTAAGTTGCTCGTGATTAAAATAAAGTATACAATTAAAAACACTTCTTTGTTTTAACTTACCAAGATATTTCTGCAAAATTAATAATAACTACATATAAGTACATATAAGTAACAATATGCTTTTATTAGTATATATTAACAGTATATTTTTATACATATAAGTAACAGTATGCTTTTATCAAACAAAAACAAATTATAACAGCAACCTTTCGTAAATAAGTTTTTTATATATATGTGGATCTGCAGATCACACATATATATAAAAAACTGCCAAACAGTGAAACAACTTTATGTAATCTGTTTAAAATGTTATATGCAATGCAAACTCACTTTAACTTGCACACACACAAAAAAAAAAATTACGCAATATACAGTCAGAACGTTTTTCTTTTGTTATCAAGAAAAATATTGATGTTTAGGCCAAACCCTGAAAATATAATTCATTTTTAAGGTTATCGACGTTCGGTGGAATATTTTCGACGCTCGGGGCATTTAAAAATGGACACAAAAAATCGAAGAAGGTTTTTTTTTTTTTTTTTTTTTTTTGAAAACTAGGGAAAAAAAGACGTTTTTTTATTAAGGTGGTTTACCAGGAAATAATTTTTTTTTGTCAAATTGAATTTTTTTTTAGAATATTAAATAAAATAGTTCCAATAGCGAAAAATAGTTACTAGTTATGAAAAAAAATTTGAATTTCTGAAATTTTTTATAAAAAACATCAAATTTTAGCCGAAAAAGGCATTAAACTGTACACATGGTGAAACAAGAAAACTCAAAGATAAATTATCTTTTTCTTTCGAAATTTTGCACAAATAATCTCGCTTATATTATCTAGTTTCTGAACTAAAATGAAGTTCATTGCACAAGTAGAAAGGCCAATTATTATAATTTGCTATAACTTATACCACTTTTCAGGGGGTTTACATGAAAAAATCACGAACAATGAGTAATAACACTGTGAATAGAGCACCTTATGTCTTGATTTTAGTTCAGTCTCCAGATCAAAGTTATAACTGCAAATGCTGAAAATTTCAGCTCCATATTTTAAACCGATCTGGAAATATCTTGTTCCACGTAAAAGTAAATAGCAAAAAATGACATATTGAGAAAACAGCATTCTAAAAATATAAAGATAAAAAACAGTCTAAACTTCCAGAAGCATACGATTTTTTAGTTTCAAGTTCTTGTTCTTTATCAAACCAGCCTTTAGATAATCCCTTTAATTGAATTCTTCTTTTTTTAATAAAAGTTTTTTCTTTTCTCTCCATATTACTAACATGACGCTTGTCCTTTTTTAATGAACCGGTTACAGTCTTACCACTGTGTGGTATATTTAGATACTCAAAAACCAGACTCAAAGACCAGATGTTCCTTCATTAAAACTCAATATAGCTGAATTCACTCCGATTTCAAGGGTAGCTTTTTTCACAAACACGTTTTTGGGAAACCTAGATCAAATTACATTATTGATTCCTTCATTGCAATTTTGTGTTTCTCCATGAACACACTTTTTCAATAATTGGTCATCACTTAAATCATTGAAATCACTTAATATAATATCATGAACCCATATAGGTAGATTAACTTTTGGTTTATAATTGTCATTACCCTGGTCATCTTCTGATTTTTTCCACTAACACCAACTTTCAGGTCCTACAGGACATAAAACATGGCGTTGTGATTGACTGTTGAAATTGGTACAGTGAAAAAGTACTGCTATAATGTTCTTTTTTATTTGGTATATCTTTTGTGTATCATTTAATTTGCAATTTTTAGCAGTTTGGCGAATAGCCATTCCAAAATAGTTCTGGATGATATTCACTGCCCTTTCTGTCAGATTACTTTTTCCAGGTATCTTTAGCCCTCCAAGTTTCTCTTTACAACGATTACGGAGACGGGTTCCAATTCTTTTCTGAATGTGTCCAATGCACTCTAACTTTTTTGGTTTGATACCATACTCAGCGTAAAAATCACTTGCTACTACATAATTAAAAGAGGAGGGGTCCCCATCTCCAAAATAGTACTTATATATGAGTCCATACAATTCCAATGAGCGTTGAAAGATATTAAGTGCACCAATCCTTTCCATTGCCCCTGACAAGTTTGTGAGGTTTAAAGAACATTTGTGATTTATTTTCCAGTTTTCATATTTAGAATGTTGTTTTCTGTTAAACCAAATTTGACACTCTGCAATACTTACTTAATACATCTGCATCAACACATCGACCGCTACTTATGGCAGTAACTACACCATTAAGAGAAGAATGTCCTCGTTTCTGCCAAGTACCATCAAGAGAAACCTGGATTAATGGAACACCGGTAGTGGATTTTTCAACAGCATTTGCTTTAATTTTATTTGTAGCAAACTTCATACAATCTTTAGCAGCAGAATCATAAGCAGCTTGAATCAATTTATGATTATGTTGAAAAGCATTTACATTCATGCAACTCATATTTGTAATATAAGCAAAACGACTCATAGGTTCATGCCCTTGACCAATCTCACGAAAAGCAATAATCATTTTTAAGTTAATATTAAATGCACTCCTGCCTTTACTTTGTGTGCTTTTGTCCGCAGTATTACTTGTAAAAGTGCACCATTCATATGAACATGATGTGCATTTGATTTTCAAACTGTGTGAAAATCCCATTCTCTTTGAATTACCAACTTAATATTTCTTTGAGAATAGGAAAATACATAACTAAATTAAAATCATCTGAACACTGTTTTTAGCACTACATGATTTTTTTAGTTAAGTTGTTGTTACTGTTTCGGTTTTACTTGCTTTTTGGAACTTGTTCCCAGCGAATGTCTTCTTCACTTTTCTAAATGATTTTTTTTATTTCCCTTTACTTTTTATATTAGCTATATTTAAATAATAAAAGAACTAAAATCCATAAATATTTATTCATTACTTATATCTTTGATGGGCGGACATAACAGTATAACTGCATTTTTGACCATTTAACAATTTATATGAGAAAATGTGTCTTGTGTATGCCGGTATTGCGAAACAAATTTTCCCCCCATATTTTTTCCCCCCGGAAAGTTTGTACCGGGACAAACCTTCCCTCCGGAAAGTTTATTCTAGAATAAACATTCCGGGAGGATAAAATATTTCATCCCCGCCCGTAATAAATGTTCCCCCGCTAAAAATGTTGCAAAACTTTAGTTTTTTTGATAAAGGGTTTGTTTGTTTTTTTATTTATATTATTATAATTATTGTTACGCTATTTTAATTATAAAATAACATGCCATAACGTTAAATACGAGAACCTATACCAAGAACGTCGATATGCATGGCGGTGCTTAAGGCGAAATTTTCACATGCCTTCCATATTTCATTTAAAAAAAAAAGAACCAAATAAAATAAAACCGTAATTTAGCAGTATTACCTGTATTTTACAGCATTTTACAGTAATAACTTATAAATATTGTTCAGTAATTGTTATAAATGTGAATAGTTTGCATCGCTTTATTTTTTCCACGTTTACGTAAGACGGTTATCTCCAATGGTCAGATTGTACTTTGAAATCCAGTATTCAGATTTTGAAACCATTTGTTTATTATCGATTGTTTCTGTTGCTATAACTTCATCATTATTCTGATCGGAGGCATCAGACTGATTTGACATAGCTGTACCCCGTTGTTCACTCCATCTTTTTAAGTTGATACCGTTAACAGTTTGTTTCAATATTCTTTTTTTATCTTGCAACCGATAAACTCCTTTGTCCAAAACCTCTATTATCGTGAAAGGGCCGTGAAATCTCTGGGCCAACTTAACGCCCATTCGTGTGTCTTTACGTCTGTTGCATTTCAAAACTTTGTCACCAACTGCAAATTTTTGACTTGAATGTTTAATATCGTAACGTTTCTTCTGAATATTTTGTGCCATTGCGATGTTCTCTTTAGCTGCGTTTCTTTTCGCACCAATTTTTCAGCGAAATCTTTCATTCGTAATCCTTGTTTGGCTTCATCGATTTTGGTATCCCATTGAAAAACTTCTCTTGTCTGGTTTTCTAAATCAATTGGAATCTGAGCTTTAACTCCATACATAATCTCAAAAGGAGAGTATTTCGTAGAAGCTTGTTTATTTATTCGATATGCAAAAGCCACCGGGTCCAGTAGTTCATCCCAGTCGTTTGCTTCGTTGTTTACGAGCTTCATTAAATGGGTAATCAATGTTTGGTTAAACCTATTGTGCAGATTAAATAAATAAATTATAGTTAGTAACTGTTGTATTTAAAGCAAATAATTAATGCTCCTTTTTTAAACAAAAAACTAATTTTAAAGTTACTATTAAAACTGTACAAAGATAAAAAAAAGTATAACCATTTATCACCTTTCTGTCAGTCCATTAGTCTGAGGATGATATGCTGATGTTTTGGCGGATTCCATATTTAATATCAATAAAAGATCTTCCACGAGCTTGTTACAAAACTCGCGTCCTTGGTCATGAAGTAGAACATAGCAAGCTCCAAATCTGAATACCAGAGAATGAAACAATGAACAGATTCCGCGTTTTTTGCTGCTATGGAATCAACTTCAGCCCATCTAGTAAGGTATTCTGTTGCTACTACAATATATTTCTTTCCGCTCTTAGTTTCTTTCAAAGGACCAATTAGATCTATTCCCCAACGGTGAAAAGTGTCATGTACTGGGATTGGATGAAGCGTCGCATGTGATGGTTTGTTGTTAGGATTCGCACGTTGACATTCAGGGCAGGATGCTACAAATTTTCGTATGTCTTTTGAAATCGACTTCCACCAATACCTATCAGTTGCTTTTTTGATAGTGGCGTTTTGCCCAAAGCGACATCCTCCAACTATGTTGCTGTGGAGAGTTTGTATTATACGGTTTCGTTCATTTTCTCCAGTTACCAAACGTTGTAGTTTTTTTTCATTTCCGATATGAAATAAATCTCCATGTACCAACCGGAAGGATTCTGCTTTCTTTCGAAGTTTTCTTTTATCGTCTTTCGTATAATTAGAAGGATATTCATTTTTCCCGAGATACATTTGCAGAGCTTTACTTTCTTCATTTTCCATATTCTTGTTTAAAATAACTAAATCATTATATCGAATAAAAACAACTTATTTTTGCAAGTAATTTGTAATTTTATTTAACTAGTTGAATTATAAACGTTAGCAAGTATTCGTGTTCGTTACAGAAAGCAAATAACTATAATAAATATGAAATGAAAGTTATATCATAAAAATTATTTGCAATTTATAGTATTATTTTACTAAACATAACAAAAAAACTTATATAGATTTGAATAACATAATCATAAATATACAAACAAAAATTCCAAACAACCTTTTCAAAACATTTAAAAACGTTCTAAACTTGCACGAAGTTATTTTTTTAACAATAAAACGTATAATTTGTTAGCAACTTATTAGAGGTTTGCATGAAAAAACTTTATATAACAAAAAAAATTATGAAAGATGCGTTCGATTCAAGCGAAACTTTGTTTTTTTATGTAGATTTTGTTAATTTAGCATTTGAACCAAAAGTAGCATTTAGCATTTAGATCTATCTATATGCGCATTTAATTGCGCAAGTTATGTCAATTTGTATATTATTAAGTATTAAGGGGGAACTAATATCACGGAGGAAACTTTATTTCGCAGATAGGGGAACAGATATTACGAGGGGGGAAATATTATTTCGAAATAAATTTTCTCCCCGGAAAGAATATTTCGGCCGGGGGGAAATTCTGTAATGGGGAACATTTATTTCGTGTCACCGGCATCAATGGTATTAACAGTATAGTTACACCATTCGGTTCAAACAGAGTAAAAGTAATAACCCATTTCTCAAAATATGACTTCTGTAGCAAAATAATTGGGTTCATAATAATGTTTTTTTGCTCTTCTGAAAAGATACACTTTTGCAGTTATACTCTTATGTCCGCCCATCAAAGATATAACACTGAAAGTAAATGTAGTTTGTTTATATTTTTAAATCTACGGTCAAAGCCTATCCAGTCAGGCATAATTTCATATATCTCGATGTAATTTTATCGCAAAGCACTCTGGGATGTCCTGCCGGATCTCAGAATTTTATAATATAAAGTAGCGAAACTTATTTTTTTATGTACCTAAAAGAATTTCGATCTAAGTTATAACGATGCCATCATTTTGTGCTGCTATAAACTGTGGAAATAAAAGTGGAAAAAACTGTAAAGATATTTCGTTTTTTCGTTTTCCTAAAGACGAAAAAAGGCAAGCTAATTCATATATTATTTATAATAACTTTTATTTTCATCAAAAGTTTATAAGATTATTATTGTAGTATTTTAAAAATATATTCTTTTATTGTTTAATTTTTAGATGTAAACAGTGGGTCATCAACTGTCGTAAGAAAGATTTAGACGAAAAAGATTTTGTATTTTTAAACAAAAACTTTTATTTGTGCAGTCATTTTGAACATACAATGTATTATTCTACAAATAATAATGGAAAACGTTTGTTACAATCAGCAATTCCTACTATTTTTAACATCCCAAATCCTCCTCCACTTGTTGGTTGCAAAAGGAAATCACCAGTTGAACGTCATTCATTTCCAGCAAAAAAGCAAGTTGTTTGTTTACCTGTTAATTCAGAAAGTAATTTAGAGAACAAAATCTCTACTAATGAAATAAATTTCAACAAACTTCAAAGGTTACTATTAACATTGCGAGTCAAAAATTCTAAACTGCGTAAACAAGTTCGACATTTAAAATCCAAACAAAAAATCCAAAAAAACTGTGATGGGTCTATAAAACATATTTTAAATTTATCCAGGAAATACCAATCTCCTATACAAGTTAGTTTTTTTAGAAGTCAATTAGAAATGAGTAAACGAGTCAATAAAGGAAAATGCTGGGCAGTTTGTGACAAAGTTTTTGGCTTTGCGAATTCTGTTTCATAGTCCTCAAACTTTTAACCTCTTGCGAACAATATTCTGTTTACCAAGTCAAACCTGTTTATTATTATTTTTGTCCCACGTATTTTTAGATCTTCAAGAAGGGTTTTCTACTCGATTGTTTTCTTTGTTAAAGTTACGTGCTGGTGCAATGAATCCACATGTAATGTCAGTCTTGTTATGGATGAAATGTCATTAAAGCAGCATTTAGAGTATGATAGAAATTCTGATAGGGTTTATGGTATGAAAAATGGAAAAATTTTAAATCAGGCTCTTGTAATTATGGTTAGAGGCTTGGCAAATAAATGGAAACAACCAATAGCTTATTTTTATAATAATTCAACAGTATCAACAGCTGACTTGGCTTTTTTACTATGTGAAACCATTTCTAAGTTTCAAGAAACTGGTTTACACATTAGATGTGTAGTTTGTGATCAAGGATCTACTAATATAGCTGCCTTACGTTTGCTTGGGTTTTCCAAAAATTTACCATACTTTCCTAATCCTTCCAATGATAAAAATATTCAAGTTATTTTTGATCTTCCACATTTAGTAAAAAGTATCAGAAACAATTTACGAAGACATAACATTGACATTAATGGTGAAATTGTTTCTTGGCAACACATCCAGTTTCTGTATAATTTAGACAAAATAAACTCTGTACGTCTAGTGCCAAAACTAACAGATAGACACTTAGATCCTGGTTCTCTTTTATCTATGAAGGTCAAACTTGCCATTCAAGTTTTTAGTTATCAAGTTGCTTCTGCATTATATTGCTGCTCTAATATAAACTTACTTCCTTTAAGTGTATTACCAACAGCAAGATTTGTTGAACGCATGGATACTTTATTCGATATATTGAATTCATATAAACTATATGCAGATAAACCAGATCGTTGTGCTCTAACTTTAAAAGGAGCAAGTATTTCTCAGTTGAAAGAGTTAAAGCATTGGATTGAGAAATGGAAATTTTGTAATGTTAGAAGTCAAGCAAGTATATCATGTCATTGGAGTTTAAGTGTCACAATAAATAGTGTTCTAACCTTAAGTAGAGAGCTATTTTCTGAAGGTTTTCAGTTTGTTTGTACTTCTCGTTTTAATCAGGACTGCATTGAGAATTTTTTTTCCATTATTCGAAGCAAAGGTGGTTGAAATGACCGTCCAAATGTTAGACAATTTCGAGCTGCCTATAGAAACGCTTTATTACTTTTATCTGTAGAAAAAAGCAAATCCAATAGCAACTGTATAAAGGATTCAAATTCTGAGACAGCTTTCAATCTAAATGATTTTATGAAGTGTTGTACTCAAACAACCACTAATTGAATTTATGAAACAGAAAATAACATACTTAAAGGAATATCTTATTTTCGTCCAGGATCATTTTATATGTTTACTGGAAAAATTTTAATGCATCCAAAGGATCAAGCCCTTTTACACATGGCTGGATGGCTTATTCAAAAGGTAAAGTTATGTCATAGGTGTGCAGATGTACTCTTTCTTAGTTCAGCTGACAATCCATCAGCTTTTATGTCACTAGTTTGTGAAATGGAAATAACTTTTATGAAATTTATTGATAAATATCTTGAAAGAGATGGACTGGCCATGATTCTCATCAATGAAATTAAAAAAAAAGTCATTTTCAGTTTTTGCACAATCAACATTTATTTGAAAAAAAACATTGTTCTGTTTTTTGTTATTACAAGAATTTTTTATTTCATAACATTTTTAAACAGAGACATAAACCCACGCAATAAGTCAAATGCAAAAAAAATTGCACATATCATAATTAATATATTATGATACTATTTTTTTAATTTTTTTTTTGTATTAAGATGTGCTAATAACTTTTTAAAAAAATTATGTTTTTTGTTATTACAAGAATTTTTTATTTCATAAAATTTCTAAACAAGAACAAAAACCCACCCCATAAGTGAAATTGCAATTTCAAAAATATTGAACGTATTGCCCTTTGATATATTATGATATTATTTTTTCAATATAATTCTTTGTAATGAGACTTATTTATGTTATAATGTATAATATTAATAACTTTTTGTTAATGTATGATGTTAATAACTTTTATTTTTAATAAAATAATTTTATGTTCTAAAAAAATTACACTAACTTTATGTTCTACAAAATGTTTTTTCCCCATTATTTTATTCTTATTGAAACATTCTAATGGTAATCTTAACAAAATTGGTGTATCTTAATGTTACAAAATTGATTGAATTATAAACTTCATTTCCTGGTAAACCACCTTAAGACTTTTATTAAGAAAGATAAAATAGGTTATAGGTCTTTCAATCTTTTTTATGTAGTCTTTTTTATGTAGTCTTTTTGTATGTATGTCTTTTTTCTCTTAAAAAAAAGTCAGCTTTAACCAAATGATAGTAAGCAGTAAGTCAAATATGTTTGATGCAAGCAGTAAGTCAAATATGTTTGATGCAAATACAAATATTATTTTGGTATAGCAAAATGGTTTAACTTTGACGAAATAATTGCGCATCCGTATTTTGTTTAAATAAATTATGAAAAAAGAAACTTAGATTTAAATAAATAACAAAATAATGTATTTCTTTCTGTATTTGTATGCGTTCTTTTTTGGTTATATAACTTTTAGCTGCATTTAAAGTTTTTTAAGATTTTTTTATCATTAAAGTAAATTTTTATTATCACTTGAAAGTGCTCAGTCTGGACTACTTACTGCGCAGTATGTAATGCAATATTTACGGCTTTGGAACATAGTGAAACAAAAAGTGCCCATAAGTCAAATAAGTTACGATAAATTGTGTGATTTATAATTTTACCGAGCGACATTAATAAAATAATGATTCCTTTGATGTATTTTATACGCAAATTTTTAGTCAGAACACAAAAGTTTAAACTAGGAAGAAGCTTCCCAACTAGTACAGACTTCAGTAAGACGTTTATACAACTTCTTACAAATTCAGTAAATAAGACTATTAAAACCTAATTTACTTTTCACTATTTTAGTTCAAAAAGAACTTTTACTTATTTTTTTTTTTTTGATAAACTATCCATATATATATATATATATATATATATATATATATATATATATATATATATATATATATATATATATATATATATATATATATATATATATATATATATATATATATATATATATATATATATATATATATATATATATATAAAAATATATATATATATATATATATATATATATATATATATATATATATATATATATATCTATATATATATATATATACAGTATCGGACAAAACGAGTGCAACCAAATAATGCTAATTTAGTTTCTTTATATAAAAGTGCTGCATTTTTTCAATTTAGAGAAATAACTATGTAACTGTTTAGAGACAAAGTTCTTCAAGTTTTATTCATCACAAAGTTCATTATTCGTACACGAAAATTAATAAATTAATCAAAAGTATTAAAAAAAGTTGATTTCCTTCTGGACAAAACAAGTGCAACTCGACAAAATGTTGACCAAGCATTTCGCTATCAATATTTCGTGGCGAATCCTTTGTTGTCTATCACAGCCTTGCATCTTCAAGGCATAGATTCAATCAGGTGATCAATGAAACTTTGTGGAATCGCTGCCCAGGCCTTTTGGATTTGTTCAAACAGTTGATCCTTATTAGGAACACCTTCACGATTAATTCTGCGGTTGACGATCTCCCACAGGTTCTCGATAGGGGTTGAGATCCGCCTCAATCCATCACCTATCGGTGATGGATTGAGGCGGCCAATCCATCACCGATAGGTGGTTGTCTTGAAACCACTGCTTGACTACTTTTGCAGTGTGTTTCGGATCGTTGTCTTGCTGAAAAACCCATTTTATTGGCATATTCCATTCAGCATGAGGTAACATAACATCTTTCAGGATATTTTTATACATGAAACGGTCCATTATTCCATCGTTTCGATGTATTAGACCTAGACCGTTAGCAGAAAAACACCCCCAGACCATTACATTGCCTCCACCATGTTTCACGGTCTTATGGCAGTAACGTAAATCGACGCGTTTTCCGGCCGGTCGACGTACACGGCAAATGCCATCGCTCCCAATGATGTTGAACTTTGATTCATCACTGAACAGGACAGCTCGCCATTTCTGCATATTCCAGTCAATATGAGATGAAGCAAACAGGAGTCTTTTCTTCTGGGTTTTTAGTGAAATCAGCGGTTTCTTTGCAGGGCGTCGAGAAAACAATCCGGCTTCAACAGCACGTCATCTGATTGTTCGGTCCGATACAGGCAGCTCTAATTGCTTTTGTATCTCGACTGATGATATCCAGGGATCCTTCTTGACGAATCTGACGATCATAGAATCCTCTCTAGAAGTGGTGGAACGCGGTCTTCCACCTTTATCTGCTGCCAACTTCCCCGTAGAACGATATTTGGAACATAGTCTTGATACGGTCCATTTTTTCACGCGATATTTATCACAAATACTTTTTTGTGACATTCCACTTACGTAACCGCCAATAATTTTCTTTCTTAGTTCCAATCCAAGACTGTCGGGAGCCATTTTTGCACTTGAAGTCATAAAAAGAATAAAAATAAATAATCACGCTTCTCAAGGCTTACCGTGTTACATTTACCTTGTGATGATACAATAATGCTCTGTGGAACACAACGTCTTGGTTGGATGTGAACTGTATTGATGTAATGAAACACTTGTTGTATTTCACTTCTTGTATTGATGTTCTTCGATAAAACACTTTAATAAAACTCACTTCGATTAACTGTCTTGATAATACTGACTGATTGACATATACTGACTGAATTACATGTCGATTTACATGTCTCTTATATAGTAATATGAACCTGTGTGAACCTGTTCTGGAAGATTCTAGAAGCTTCTTTTCGATGCTTCTGGAAGCTTCTGGATGCGTCTGGATGCTTCTGAATGTTTCTGGATATATCTGGATGCTACTGGATGCTTCCAGATGCTTCTTCTGGAAACATCTGGAAGCTTCTGCATGCTTCTGAAAACTTATGGATACTTCCTTTAATTATTAAAAAACTTCCGTGACGTTGACACAATCCAGACTTAAGAAAATGAAACAAACCAAAAAAGTTGCACTTGTTTTGTCCGCTGCAAAATGGCACTTGTCAGCGAAATTCTGCCTGTGTGCTGTCACCTGTCAGTTGATTGCTCATGTCATGGCATGCTATGACTCCAGACTCCCGAACTGTTTGCTGTGGTAGTATAGTTCGTTTCGTTTTTAAGATATGTAAAATTAGGAACACTTTATATATATATATATATATATATATATATATATATATATATATATATATATATATATGCAGTGCCGATTTTAGCACTACCAGCGCCCTCGGAGATATTTCTACGGCGCTCCAAGCTCAATATACCCCCATACAAAAAAAAGGTAAAGGGTATAATAACCAATTAAATAACCAATAGTAATATAAATAACTATTTATTAAAAAGAAAAATTAATAAAATTTAGCTTTTCTTGCCTTTCTATCGGTTAACTCTTTTCGGAGTTTATCAATTTTTTCAGTCAATTTTTTCAGCAATTTCATTTTCGATTGACAAAGTTGCTAAGTTTCTCAACTTTGATTGGGTATTGTTGATCTTAGATAGGTTTTTATCAACTTAAGCTTTGAAAAATTCCTCTCCCCATTAGCAACCGTAACAGGTATAGTCAATTATATTCGCAATGCTATCCATACATTTGGATATAGCTCTTGTAAGTTGCAATCTTTAATAAAATTTAAAACAAAAACAGGAGTAACCACATTCTTATCATACAAAAAAGCTTTGACACTTAGGAGTTCATTGCACAATATACTACCGTCAATATCTGACTTAGAGTCCACAGTTAGTTTCAATTGGAGATTACTACAAAGTTTGACAAGGTCAGGTTTTTCCGGAACCTGTTTTACATTGTACAAAAAAGACCATGATTCTGAATACTTACTTAACTGATCAAATCTTTCATTGAATGAAGTTAATGTAGAGACCAAAAGACAGTTAAAAAATTTAACTTTAAATTTTTTTTCTGGGGAAGTTATAGGCTCATTGCAAACTGTTTCTCCAGCTTGACGCTTAACACATTGAACTCTTGATGTGGCTTTAAACACAGGCTTAATTTCTAGTTCTCCGGCCAATTCTTTTGCCGTTAAAATGGCGGGTTTGAATCCTGTATTTCTATATTCCTCCAAAAAAGTGCAGCATTTTTTAAATAATTCTGTGCATTTACCAAAATCCATGTCTGATTGTTGTAAAGATTTACTAACGACATTAACTTGAAAAAGTATGTCAAACCAAACAACCAACGAAACTATGAAACTGAAATCTTTTGACTGTTCAGCTAAAGTAGAAGCCTCATGAGAGACTTGAACATTAGTTTTTTGATTTTCAATAGCGAAAGTAATTAAAGCATCATGGATAGCACTAATTTGATAACGGACTGCTTTAACACTGCTTTTTCTTGCTTCCAACGTGTGTCACAGCTTTTAATGGTATATATTCCCAAGTATTCGGTTAGAATTTTACAACAATGGACAGAAGCTGAAAACAATGTAAATAACCTCTGAAGTACGCCATATAAAGTGACTGATTTTACAGAAAACTTAGCGGCATCACATAGTACGAGATGTAGCTATGACAGGCACACGGTACATAAACAGCTAAGGGATTTATTTCCAAAATACTTCTTTGAACTCCAATATTTTTTCCTTTCATGTTTGCCCCGTTTTCATAACCCTGACCCCTACAATTGTTCAATTCCAGTCCGTATTTATTTAAAACACCTATAATAACTTTTGTGAGTCTTTCGCCAGTCGACTCATTGACAAACAAAAATTCTATGAAATGTTCTTTCACAGATTTTTTATTGTCATGCCAGTGAAAGTTGCTCAAAATGAGTAATGTCCTGAGTACAGTCAGCTATAATGGAATAATATTTCAATTTCTTTGCGCGCGTTATAATTTCTGACTTCACTTTTGTACCTATCAGCTCTATTAATTCATTTTGTATATCTTTTCCGCAGTAGTGATCTGAAACATCACCCTTCGTAGCTAACTGCAAGTGCTCCTGCATAACTCGATCAAATTTGGCTAAAAGTTGTACTGAGCCCAGGAACTTTCTATTATTAGGCGTATATAGTTTGTCGGAGGTACCTCTAAACGCCATATTGTTTTCAGCTAAATAAAGTGTAATATGCATCAATCTAGTCAAAACATTATTCCATCTTGTTGTTTTTTTTCTAATCAAATGTTGCTTTTGGCAGTCTATTGTTTTCCTGTTTTTAATTGTAGTTTAGTGTTGATCCATGAAAGGTAAAACTTTTTATGAGTGCTATTCTCATAAATTTTTAACATTTCTGACAAGTGTTTCCAATTGCTATATCCTTCAGATACTAAGCTCGACGTTGATTTACTATCAAATAGCCGGCAACAATAAACAAAAAACAATAAACTTGATCCTTAGAGATGGAATATATTAATTAACGACGCTGAATTGTTTCGTTGTTTGCAAGTCATGGCTAGATCCGATATATTCATGAAAACAATGCTTAAGTCATCTGAAATTTGTATGCCCATCGCCAACAGAGTTTGTTGCCATCGCAAGTAGATATTGTAGTTTTAGCACAACTTATCTCATCACTTCGAGAAACTTCGTCCACAATATCTTCAATAACTACCTGATCTACTGATGCTTTCGTTGCTATTCCAGATGTAGATGTCACATTCAGGTCTTGATTTTTCGTTGTGATATATTTCTCTATATTCATAAACTTTTTTGTTTTTTGAAATTCTTTTTCTTTTTCTGCCTTCCGTTTTCTATATTCTGACCCAGATGGTTTTCTTTTGATAAGATCAACGTATTCAGACATTTTGCAATAAATTAAGTATATCTCTGTAAAATCAAATATATTTAAACATAAATTACCACAATAAAACTTTGTTATAACGCTATTTAAGCAAGAGAATTTTTTAATAGCGTAATTGCGTAATTGCAGCTCAACAATTATTAGTTAATGACCCCTATTAGTGTTTAAAACTCAACACCTATTGGTTTATTACTAACTTAATGTTTTTTAGTTTAACTCGTAAAATTTATTTACGTCTTTGTAGAGTTTTCTTGACGTTTTTTTTAATATGGTTTATTTTTAACAAGTATAAATAAATTCTTAGAACTATGTAACTTTTCTTTTCGTTCGTAGACAATAATAAAAAACAATAATAAGTTTTTAAGTAAAATAATAGTACTTTTAAATAATTAAAATGAGATCCTATCTCGACCAATATAATGATTTTGTGCTAAATTTTGCCCCTTTATATTCGGCGCCCTGGGCCATCGTCCAACCAGGATATATATATATATATATATATATATTAATATATATATATATATATATATATATATATATATATATATATATATATATATATATATATATATATATATATATATATATATATATGTATATTTATATATTTATGTATATATATATATATATATATATATATATGTATATATATATATATATATATATATATATATAGAACCCTTATATGTTGTCCGAAAGTTTTTTCGATATTTTGTTGACAAAAAGTAAAAATTAAAATGCAAGACCGGAATTTTTTTTTTTTAATAATGATAGACTGCCTGCCCCAACCAAACCCTCAGTCGATGTAGCAGCACTCCCTTGCGGGTCAGGCTATTTGTCAGTCGATGTAGCAGCACTCCCTTGCGAGTCAGGCTATTTGTCAGTCGATGTAGCAGCACTCCCTTGCGAGTCAGGCTATAAGATAGTCGATGTAGCAACACTCCGCGCATGATTTACAGTAAAAAAAATAAAAATAAAAACATTTTATTAAAAAAAATAAAAATAAAAACATTTTATTAAAAAAAATAAAAATAAAAACATTGTTTATATTGTTAAAAACATTCAAAATGTTATAAAAACATTCAGAATGTTTTTAAAAACATTCTGGTCAATTAAATTTGCGTTTTTGTGGTTTTTTTAAAAAACGATTAATTTGTAATTAAATTAATGGTTTTAACTTTCGTCCAACACGGAAATGTTGGACGAAAGTCAAAAGTAATTAAAAGTGACGTATGTGTTGGCGTAAGAATCACTTTTTTCCTTCCGCTCTTCCTAAAGCCAACAAACTATAGAACTATACATATACATATATATATATATATATATATATATATATATATATATATATATATATATATATATATATATATATATATATATATATATATATATATATATATATATATATATATATTATATATACATATATATATACAATATATATATATGTATATATATATATATATGTATATATATATATATATTTATATATATATATATATATATATATATATATATATATGTATGTATATATATATATATATATATATATATATATATATATATATATATATATATATATATTTATATATATATATATATATATATATATATATATATATATATATATATATATATATATATATATATATATATATATATATATATATATATATATATAAAGATCCCAGTTTGCCGACTAAAGATTCAAAAAGATTCCAATTTGCTAGCTGACGGTATAAAGTTCATTGGTTGGGGGGAGGGTATCACACCTTGGCCTTGTATTTATGTAAATTAATCATATATTATATCTGGTAAAATTTTTTACCTGATGATTCAGAATAGCGTGAAACTAATAATGATAGAAATAATGAAGTTTTTATCTTTTTTTTCTGTTTACATTTGTCGTAAAATACATACTATAAGACATGTACCAGAAAAAATCTGCGTGTGTTCTGATGTAGTGTTTACGGAAACCATGCACCATTTTAAATAGCTAATCGTTTTAAAATATCATTGTATTAGTGTTATTCAAAAATTTAAACAACTCTGTTATTTAAACAATTAGTTTTAATAAAATGTCATCAAATCAAGATAAGAAGCGAGAAAAATTTTTGCATTTTCTCGTTGAAAATCCTGGTGTATCAAACAAAACAATTTCTAAAGAGTTACAGGCAGTGGCGGCGTTAGGGTAGGGCCTGATTGGGCGATGGCCCAGGGCGCCGAATATAAAGGGGCGAAACTAAATGGTTATTTTACCCTTTGCCTTTTTTTTGAATGGGGTTAAATTGAGCTAGGGGCGCCGTAGAAATCTCGCCCAGGGCGCTGGTAGTGCTAAAACCGGCACTGGTTACAGGTTGCTTTGAGAACAGTGCATAGCGTTGTGAAACGATTTCAAGACATTGGTACAATCAAAAGGAAATCAGGAAGTGGAAGAAAAAAATGTTTTGTTTGACGAGATCTTGGTAAAAAAGTGAAAGATGCCTTAGACAGAAAACCGGAGATTTCTATTCGAACGAAGAGATAAATTGTTTTTCCGCATATAAGAAAATAAAAGCAGGCTTGTGAAGCTGAAAGTTGTTTTTACGGCTCGGCTCCGGCTCCTAAGAAATGCTTGACTCCGGCTGGGCTCCTCGCTTAGCTCTGGCTCCCGGACCTTATGAACAAAAATTGCAAATTTTGGATCTTTTTTTGATCACATTTGCCTCCCCAAATCCAAACCAATTACAGAAATTGATTTTTAATCAAATTTCATGTTTACAAGGTTAATGTATTACTATCACTACTCGACAACCGCATACTACATTTGTAAAAAAAAATGTTTTGGGTAAACATTTCTAATCCTAATTCTACCCACCCAGTGGGCATGGAACCTAAATAAGACCTCTATCGAACGTTCAAAAAACGTCCAAAACGTTCAAAAGACATTTTAAAGACGTCTTTTTACGTCCCGTCCCTACAGGATAGTATAATTTTAAAGATATGAATACTCTTTGATTATTAAATAGCGCATCAAATATTTAACTGCATAATAAATTGAATGAAGGCTCCACATAGTTAAACTAAACGCGCATCGCATGTTTGTGATTTCAATACATATATTATAGCTCTAATTTAGTTCAAACAAAAATTTGCTCCTTTGAGATAAAACGTGCGATCGTGTCATACATACATACATACATACATACATACATACATACATACATACATACATACATACATACATACATACATACATACATACATACATACATACATACATACATACATACATACATACATACATACATAATAAATGCATACATACATACATACATACATACATACATACATACATACATACATACATACATACATACATACATACATACACACATACATACATACATACATACATACATACATACATACATACATACATACATACAAGTATGTATGTGTATATATAAATAAATATATATATATATATATATATAAATATAAATATAAATATATATATATATATATATATATATATATATATATATATATATATATATATATATATATATATACATACATATATATATATATAAACATACATCATAAAGTAAATAATTTAGTGCTAAAGTTTTTATTAGCGTTATATCAACATTTTAATAGACAGGACTAAAAAAAAGCTTTGTTGTCTGCCAGCTCTAGTCAAAATTTTTATCCTTGATATTTTTATGTTGCAAACAGATTTAAATTTTTTTCAATGAGGAATGATAAATAAAAATAAACAAAAATATTTGTTGACGTGCACAACTTAAGCATGCCTCTAAATACATAAGTTATTTTATTTATTATTAGGTTTATATCACTGGAGTATGCTAAAACACACCCAACTATGCATTTAGGTAACACATGTAATTCAAGAGAACATTTTGAAAATGGTATTACAAATGGAGCGTTTTGGTACATTGTTGCAGGTAGCATGCAAGACTATAACTATAGATACACTAACTGCTTTGAAATAACAATAGAAATTAGTTGCGCTAAATTTCCACCTGCCAATCAGTTACCACACCTTTGGAATGACAATAAGAATTCATTAATTAAGCTTATACAAAAAGTCCACATGGGAATTAAAGGTAGATATATTATAATCATATATATTTTAAACTAAAGTTATTGAATTGTTTTTTTTTCGAATCAGGCTTGTTGCCTGAGCTCTTAAAACTCTTTAAGCTCTTAAAACTATTTTTCTACATAGTTTTAAGAGCTTTTTTTTTTAATTTTACTTCCTGCGCTCAATATGTGCCGAAAAATATACTTTACGTTACGTAAAAAAGGTTAAGAAGTTTATGTAGAGTGCCACTTTTTCTTAAATAATTTAAAAAAATCTCACCAAGAGCCGGAACCATGTTAGTGTATAAAACTGTAGACGATTATCCACAAATTATAACTTGATATAATATGAAACTCAAAAAACTTATATTACTTATAAATTTACTTTTACATAATGCAAATTAAATGAAAAAATGAATAGTTTAAGCAAACAGTTCAATAAAAATGAACAAAAACATAATTGAGATTTTTGTGAGCGAGCTTAAACGCAGATTTATATTACTTTAGGCTCATAATTTATAACCTCAAGACAACTTTCAAAGCTAACATTGTTAAGAGAGGATCTCAATTTACTTTTAATATTGTTCATATTGTTAAACATCTGCTCACAAAAATACGTAGATCTAAAAGTTGTCAAAAGTTCAAACGCAACCAGCTTAAGTTGGTTGTAACTCTCAGGAAGACTATTTCATGTTTCAGATTTAATCACCATTTAAAGAGTTTGAAATTTTTTATTCTTAAACGGGAGACAAAGTTTTTATTTTTTTCCAAACATAATTTTTGCACCATTTGTAGCAATGGAAATGACCCTATTTGCATCAATTTCATTGTCAAACATTCTAACACTGAAGAACTGATGTGTTCTCCACGGTTGTTTTTTTTAGTGAAATCAAAATTTGAAATTCCTCGTCAATACACGTGCAGGTTACATATTGTCCAACTAATCCAATTTGTACGGTATCCTTAATGTTGCACTACTCTTTACTCGTCCAAGAATATATAGTTGATGATATAGCTTTTTATAAATACCTTTGACAGAGAAATGAGATTTTCACATTCACTGCTTTTTTTAGTGTTTTGTCGCGAACATTGCGACGTTCAAGATTTAACATCTTATTGTTTGATAACCTTTCTAAACATTTTTACAAACTAAACATGTTGGTAACCTAGTGGTACTTGGAATAAAGCACACATTTTTTCATTTGTATTTAAAATCACGATTTTCATATTGATTTTTTCGCCACTTTTTATTTTTTTTAGTCATGGCAGGCTTTAACTTTTTTTAGATCAAATTCTGTTTCTAACCTAACAAAAGAGTTTTTACACTGATTATATTTATACGTATTTCTTCACATCCAATAATTCACAAATTTTAAACACAATTTTGATACAATCATGAGTGAAAATTTTGCTCACTCAAAGTTTGCACGCACAAGTTAATAAATGTAACAACAACTATTTTTCTCACAAATGCCCTTCAAAAATAGCAACCTGCGGTCGCTATTTATGAATAGCGACCGCCGGTTGAGTTATTCAAAAATAGCGTCTGCTTGATACTAAACCTGCGTTTGAATTATTAATTAAAAAAGGCTCCTTAAATTTGCAAAAGGGCTCCAAAATTTCCAAAGAAGCCCTCTAAAATTGCTGGTTTACCTAAAATATGTGGATGATATGTGGGGAAGCCTTACCAAAACTCTGTTTGGCATTATTGGGTTTATAGTTAGTTTTGGTATTATTAATTGTGTTTTTAATATTATTTATATTTCGATATATTACTGGTTTTGGCATTATTTACTTTAAAGGTAGTTTTTTGATATTATTTATTTCTAAGTAAGTGAAGATCAAGTTTTTAGTTTATTTCCTAGTGTGTCTATTTCCCTTTTTGTGCAAAACACACAGGCTTATTTATATATTTATATATTTATATATATTATACATATACATTATTTATCTTATTATTTCCCTTATATATTATGTAATTATTTCGGTTTCAAGTTCTTGTTTACTTTTCAAATTTCGTTATCGAACTGTTTTTCTTTTTAAAAAATTAAAAGAACCATTCATAGTTTCAGAGGTATTTTTTAATTTATTAAAGAATATAAATAAAGTTATTATTATCATTAACATTCAAAAACAAAAAATATAATAAAGAATTAGCTCATTGAGCAAAATTTAAGTTTTTCAGAAAAAGTTGAAACTAGTGGCTATGCCTTTTTTAACTTTTTAACTTAAGTGAATTCAACATACTCTCCTATTTTTAAATATCAAATCAATAATAACTTAGTAATAATCAATAAGAATTTATCCCTTTTGGATGACTACAAACGATGATTATACCATGGTTTATTTGTACTTACGAATTCTACTTATGGATGATTATATCATTGGCTTATTTCTACTTAATAACTTTTAATGTTATCTTACGTTAATCTCATGTGAAACTTATTGCAAAATTGCAAATGAAAGGGGGCTTGATGATAAGACTACAGTCTTCTACTTGCTCCTGTCATTATTCTAATTTCTTATCTAACTTATAAATGTCTTAAAGCTAATTGTATATAAAAAAAAGTAGTGACGAAAATAAATTACAAAAAAAAAAAAAAAAAAAGCGAAGTTTTGATGTACACAAAATTAAACCTTAAAGTATAAAAAATAGGCACAAATAATAATAAAAACAGCATAAAAGTATAATTCTTTAAAAACACTCAATAAAATCTAAATATTCTTATTTTCAGGAGTAGTTCGTGAATTAGATTCTCGAAACCCGATTGCAGGAGCAACAATCAAAATTGTAGGGCGTGATAAAGATATTATAACTTCTTCTACAGGAGAGTACTGGCGGCTACTACTAAGTGGCAACTATATTGTCGAGGCGTCTGCAAAAGGATACATTTCCACACGAAGAACGGTAAATGTTTTGGAAAATAACGAAAATCTTGTTTCCTTTTATCTAGAAAAACAAGCAGATTTACAAGAAATAGAAAATTAATATGTATTTAGTACTAAACTAGTACATTGCTAAGTTTTTTATATATGATATATTATAACCAAATATTATAATATGCTACTGTATGCATATGTATATGTATATGTATTATAATATACTATTTGTATGCATATGTATATGTATATGCAGTGCCGGCTAGTGGCGTGTGCGAAGTGTGCAAAGCACACAGGGGGAAAATTATAAGATCAACAGTAAATGAAAAATTGCCAAAAAAATACGGCGTTCTGATAAAATTTGATGATTATTAAGGGTGGCAATTTTTTTTTGCACACACTAAAAATGCTTACAAGCCGGCTCTGTGTGTATGTATATGTATATACCAAGGGTGGATTCAAACCATGTCGTAAGGGGAGATTTTAAATTTTTTTCGATTTGGGGATTCAGACGATCTAGTAAGGAAGGGGGGCGATTTTCAGAAATTATGATTTGTAAGCAAGCAATCACACAATTTTGAATTTGCACCACATAATTTTATTAAAGTTTTAATTTTATTTAGACAATCTAACTATATTATTTTCAAACGACTTGCTGTGTTTAACATATAAATTTACAAAAATAGAAAATTTCAAAACTTTCAAAGGAGAAGGTGGGGGGGGGGGGAAGTCGAGCGCACTCATCACCCCCCTATGGATCCACCCTTAGTGTATATATATATATATATATATATATATATATATATATATATATATATATATATATATATATATATATATATATATATATATATATATATATATATATATATTACGTTTAAATGTAATCTTAATACCATATATAATAAAATACTATAAAATATAAACTGTATAACGTAGTAATATTAAACTTGTTATGATATTATTTGTGTCTATTATTCTAACGTCACGCATTAAAACAAAACAACTTTTTTGAATCTGTTGAAAATGTTTTACTTAAGGAGACACACATGCCACTGATATGCAACTCTTTAATTAAAAAGATTTAAATGTGCAATACTTTGATGATGAAATATTTAAAACCGTGGCCACAGCGCACAGAGGAAAATAGTACTACAAAAACGTACCATAAATGTTATTTGCTCAAATTTCAATTTCACTGCAAAAATTATATTTTAATTTTTTAATAGTTTAATAGGTAATCTTTACTATAATGTAGAGATTTCAGCATATTTTATGTAAAAAGATAACTTTTGAAGCCCAGCTGTTTCATATTTTTGTAAATCTTCAATTGAAACTTATTTGCTTCATCACTTTAAATGTTACTTTCTAGAAAACCTTTTATGAATAAGTATAAAGGGTTATACATTTTTGAAAGCATTATGTTATGGAGATTTTAGAACAAATTCATATTTTTAATTATATGATTTTGTTTACTAATAATTAATTGAACTATAAAATGAGCTAGAAAATAAAAAATCTTAAAGTTCACCGATAATTTAGGCAGTTACCCACGCTTACCCACGCATTTTTTTATGATTGATTTGTAGCTTAGGTTTCTATAAAATTGATTTATTAAAATCAGCAGCGGATGCGTGCGGTTTCTGAAATTATTGGGAAAAAGTGATAAAAGTAAAAAAAACAGAAAACCGCTTTTTATTGTGGTTTCAAATTTTGTTTATTTATAACAATAGCTTGGTATATGTTTTTTAATTTATTACCAATTTTTAATTGATACCATGGCATTCTTGTATTTTTCCACTCATTTTGTGATGAATGCACACTGCCAATATATATAGAGTTGAAACATTTATATCAGTAAAATAAATTCACGTTTGAATATTAAATATTATGTACGTTACTTTTGTCACTTGTTAATATGACAACTTTTAAGTGTTCGAAATGTAAATTATTGCTTTCCTACATTGATGGAGGAAGGACAGTTGAGGCACTGTCAACAATTTTAAAAGGAAATCATCAACTTTCTGAGGACAACTTGTGTTTCATCATTAGTGATATTCAAAGGCACATTATTCCGTCGTTTAATAAACGATGGATACAGGCGTCACGGAAAAAAGAAGCTTTTTTATCTAAGAACGGTGATTAGTTGGATTCTTGATATTGTGTATCTTTACCTAACTCAGAAAAGGCAATTACCAACTCCACGCCATCTACTTCTTTTGAAATACGTGGAAGACCGTGCGTGTTATATGGAGATTCGTCAGAATCCAGCAAAAAAAAAAAAAACTCCATGTTACTTAAAGAATATGGATTTGAGCACATCTTTAATACATATCTTCAGGCGTTGCGTTCAGTAGGAGAAAAAGCAGAAGCAAAACTTGTGAAATCATTAAGGATTGCTGATAAAGACAAAAAAAATTTAAACATCGAGTTTTATGGAAAACGCAAGCCAGAAAATATGCTAACGGATGAAGAAGCACTCAGCGTGTTTATTGATTTAGATTTAACAAAAGCACAATATTTGTACATGAGGAAGGTGACAAATGAACGAAACTGTTCCACATTCCCACCATATTGTAAAATTCAAAAAATTAAACAGATCTGCTATCCACCATCTTATGCAATAGAAATTACGAACACACATGCGAAAATTCTGGAACTGCAAGATTTATTGGATAACACTGTAGCTAGAATTTTGACCATAGATTCCGTGTACAGTATTGAATTCAAAAAAAATCTTTAAGTAGTAAATGGAGCTGTGATGGTTCCTCTGGCCAAAGTTAATACAAGCAGAAACTTCCAGAGGAATCTAAACTTATTTATGATGCAAATTTGTCTATTAGTTCTTTGGTGTCTATCAAATTAATCGATTAAGTAAATGGCGCAGTTGTTTGGCAAAATCCAGCACTTCATCTGTTCGTTTTTGTCAACCTATATGCATAGAATTTTGCAAAGAGACTCCCAAGAAAACTAAAGCCATTGTAGATGAAATAAAGAGCCAAATATACCGTCTATAAATAATAAAAATGGTAAAAGTGTACAAATAAAGCATGAACTTTTTCTAATAATCATAGATGGAGAAGTGGCTCAGGCATTAACGGATACGCCTTTTGGGTCTACATGTACAATATGTGGAGCTACTCCACGGCAAATGAACGATTCGACAAAGTGGTTTCTAGGCCTGAAAATGAAAATTCGTATCAATACGGATCGTCTACATTACATGCCTGGATTTGTTGTATGGAAATAATATTACATATTTATTACAACTTTTCTTTCCAAACATGGGCAGCCACAAGTGAAGAAAAGAAACGGCTTAAGCAAGAGAAGAAGATCTTGGTGCAGAAACGTTTTCATGAGGAGCTAGGGTTCATCATTGACAAACAAAGACAAGTAAGTGGTAATACCAATGATGGTAATACTGCTAAAAAATTTTTTTTAAATATAAGCTGCTCTGCTAAAGTCACTGGAGTGGATGAGAATTAAGCGATTTTACATAATTTGCAAGCTCTCTCCTCAGGTGTTATGATAAATGCTGAAAGTTTTGGTAGTTATGCTGTAGAAACTGCCCAAATCAGTTATGGATGGTACTATATGCCATCTTCTGTACACAAAATCTTGCGTCACGGAGAAAATATCATAAAGCATTTTGCCGTTCTTCCTATCGGTCGTTTTTCAGAAGATGCGCAATAATTAGGATTATGAAAAATTTTGCCTTCATTATGCCAGAAAATGTTCTCGATCAGTTACAAATGAAGATGTATTTCATACTCTTCTGTACACTTCCAATCAATACATCACCAGCATTAGAAAGCCGTATAACAAAAATGTGCAAGAACTTGATGAAGATGCCTATAGCTTTTGAAAGTCAACGAGCTGATTTCAGGAACTGAAAGTCCCTATGTAGTTATGATATAGTACCTTTAATATACCTATACATTATTTTATAAGTACAACAATTTAAAAATTGTTATTAAGAAACTGTTTTAAATATTTCTATAATTAGTAAGTAAGAATTTTATGTATTTTTCGTCGTTTCTGATAACTTTAAGGTATTTTCATACATCTGTAAAGTATTATGTTAAAGTGTTTTTATTTTTAATTTTGTATTACAAAAAATTCTTATAAAAAGTATTTCATTAGAAGCGTCATATACTACTTTACATTTGTGCAAAATTTTAAATCTCTATTTTTAGTAACAAAAAAGCTATCGATTTTTGGTCCAAAACACACCTTTATTTTCCACTGTGCGCGTGGCGATATTAACTACAAGACTTCCCAGCGCGAATCCATTTTTCGTATATATTGAAAAATGGCTGAAAAAGGTGGCGAACTAAGACATTATTCTCAGTTAATTTACAAAATTTTAAAGGTGCTGTTTCAATGCACAAATGTCTATACCAGTGTTTATTAAACATCATCAAAATTAAATAAAATAGTTCAAAAAAAAAAAAAAAAACATTTTTCTATAGCAGTGTTTATTAAACATCATCAAAATTAAATAAAACAGTTCAAAAAAAAGAAAAACAACATTTTTCAGAATAATGAATGAATTGTAATTATTAAAAATCTAATAACTAACCTTTAAATAAAACTTTTATAAAAATATACATAACAATTTTTTTAATGTTATGGATTAAAATCTGGAAAAAGGACAATTCTTGTCTCAATGCCATAACATTTCCAAAGTTGTTATTAAAATTACGAGAAATATTTTTTTGAACTTAGTACATATTTTAATTAGAAAATCTTTCTTTTGGTTCTGATGATAGCATAAGTATTTAGCCGAAAGTTCTTCAAAGTCATTTCTGTAACTTTAACGTCATTTCTGTAACTGTCGATCAAGTTTCTCTAGAACTTTATAATCACAGCATAGTTCATTTAAAATATCTTATGATGCAGTTATTAAAAAAAAGATAGTTCAACTAAATTAGTTACGCACGTTTAGAGGAGGCACTTAAAACATTTACAGGAGAACATTAACAGCTAAAATGGTGTTACGTGTTCGTCTACCAGATCTTACAAATTACATTACAATTTTTATTCCTGTTTATAGATGTTTGCTTGATGTCGGTTGCAACCGGATGTGTGTATAGAGCTGCCATCATGAATATAGTTATTGAAAAATGTAAAATGTTTTGTTTTTAAATTAAAATTTCAAATTTATACAAGAAAACATCAAGAGTTCCGTGTTTTGACAAGTCATCTGTTACAGACACTACTGACAAGTCATTGCGTTACAGAGATGACAAGTCATTTCTGTAACGCAAAAAATACAGCATACAATATGGTATAAACGTTATTAAGTTGCATACTGCTATATTAATGATGCCGATTTGTATAAAAAATATGCATCTGGCGTACTGCCTTGTAGATAATAAAGAAATTAAACATTTTATGTTTAATTTATTTATTATGTACAAATATCGTTTCCTCACAAATTTTAATTTGTGAGGAAACGATATTTCTGTGATGAAATGAAAATGAAGCGTGTTAATTGGAACGGCAAATATTTTGTTCAAGTACAAAATGATTTAAAAAGTTAAATTTTCAAACAATCTTGAATATGTAAGAAAAAGAACCTTGCGTGAAACTCAAATAATAGAATGAATACAGATTCAATTTTTGCAGAAAGATGAAAACAACATAACTTGTTCGGAAAAAAAAAAAATCCAGAAGAGAGTTTTGATGTATTCTCTAAAAAACTTACATATAAAATACAATACGCAATTGTCATCCAGCATTTCATGCGCCCTTTCTACGAGTCAGGAAAGACTCTTTTCTGGCTCGTAGAAAGGAAAATTTTAAAAAGGATTTTGAAAATTTTGAAAAGAGTTTTTAAAACTCTTAGTCAATGCCCATAAATAAAGTTTTATTATAGTGAATATAACAAAATCGGGTGTTGAATATAAAACTTTTTATTACTAAATTACTACTTTTTATTACACTAAAGTCATTAAATTTGAATTAAAGTTAAATTATTTAAATGCCTCATCATTTGTGACATCATTTTTGTATAAATTATAATGATCTCTCAAAAATATGGCATCTTTTATTAGGTTAATCATCATTCAACTCACTGTGCTCTGTCAGCGGTAAATCTAGATGCCATTTACAGTACTACTTTGCCGGTCCATCTACATGCAACTCGCAGTACTACATTGGTGGTCAATTTAGAAGCAACTGATAGTCCTTCGTTGACAGTCAATTCAGATGCTCCATTTTATGTTAATCAAGATCAAAGATACGTTTCATGATGCATCTTTGTTTGTTTGTCAAAATTATTTCTCAGTTGTTGATGAAATTTGGGTACTGTAGTTTTTGAAAAAACTGGTATCCAGGTAAAATAAATTGTAGCTTTAACCATTTGCTCATTCATTAATTAAAGATATTAAATAATGAAATTCTTTTTTCAAAAGTTGTAACCTGTTTTTGTGTACATATTGATGACCGTAAAAATATTTTTAGAAACTTTTTATTGGCTTGGTGCATATGAGGAATGTTGGATTTAGAACAAAAATAAAATGTTTGGTATAAGACTCTTAGTACATTTATTTAGTACTTTTATTTACAAAATGAAAATATCTTTACTAACTTATAAAATAGTAGTTATTTTGCAACCTAGTAAGGTTTAAATTTATTTGTAATTGTCATTACAAATAAAAGTTGCTGCTTGTTTTTTTCCATTGTTACTATGTTGAAATGAATTTTTTTTTTACTCTGTCTTTTTTATCACATTCATCAGGCCCGGCGCTAGACATTTCAAAGGTGAGTGAAAAAAAATTTTGGCGCGTTAATAAAATAAATTTTAAGTTTTGTAATGCATTTTAATACAATTTTTTTAAAGAAGATTATAAACAATTTATCTTGAAAATAGTACTTTTCAAAAACAATACTTCTAAGCAATGTAAATGGTTGATTAGCGGAAAAATGCACATGCATGATCAGGGCCGCCGAGAGCTTTCATGACACCTGAAGCATAGTTGCAGTTAGGCGCCCCTGTAAGCATGCATATTTTTAAAACAAAAACATCCATTATCCTACATCCATTGTTTTAGGAAAATCTGTAATATTTAAAGAATCATTTATTATTTAATCTGTATTAAATAATAAAATGATTCTTTGAAATTGATATTGAAAAGTTTTTTTTGCTTTTTTCTAGCAAAATTGTTATTATTATGTCATTTTACGACAGAGTTGTATCCAATTCATTTTCAACATGATAGACGTTCTTAAACCTTTTGATTTATAGTGGCACTACAATTTTTTTTTTAAATTGACTTTAGTTTACTTAAAGGTCGTTCACCTTCTGCGACAGATACTGGTATTGCGTTAAAAAATTCAAATTAGAATGCATATAGATTGGAAAAAAGGATATAGACTCTTTGAATATATTTGGTCGAGAAAGCCTAAAGTGTTTCCAGAAGTGAAAATTAAAGAATAATTCAAACTATTAAGATGCGAAATATCTTCCATAAAGTTGTCTTCCATTTCAAGCTTTAACTTTTACCTATTCTTAATCATTTAACTAGTGAATGAGAATCTAAACGAAACAGTTTTTACAACCCCAATTTTAAATTGAACTTGTTAAATGACAAAGCTCAACGTTAAAGATATTTACTACAATCTTATGTTCGGAGAAATCAAGGAAAAGAACTTCATATCCAAGTTTATTGCTATAAGGGGAATAAATCTGGATATGCAGGATGTTAAGATCTCCGAAAGGAATGAAAAATTAAGTTTAGTGAGCCCGTCTGTTTTTTCTGTGATCTGCCCTGAAGATAAATTTATAAGAACATAATCACCAGTCTTTCCGTCCTGGAACAACCACCTTGAATTGTAGCTATATTCCCATGTCTTAAATTTTTTTTCTGAACCAATGCTGAGTTCGCTGTTGAGCGGGTTTTCAATATCAGCAATAGTTATGGGGTACCGGCTCAATCCGTTCATAGTATAGTAGATTACATCTGACACTTTAACGTCTTAAAATCAAATCTTAGTATATAGCTTAGTGAAACCTTTAGAAGACTATATATGAATCTCTTTCTATGCTCACTTTAAGGATAATTGTGTAGCCCTGCTCTAATATTGCTTCCGTGGCTAAATGCTGGTGGTTTGTCTGGAGGACCAAACTCACACGTTTTGGTTTCGCATCATAAGTTATTCAATATTGCGAAAACCACTCAAACTGTGTTTCATAATTAGCTGGTGAGGTATAATACTTATTTTTTTATCATTGTTTTCCGATATCTATTGCATCTGCTTTCGAGATCACGGATCACACGGATTTTCGATCTTAAATCAAAAATAGTTCCCATTTGTAAAAATCAATATCTCTATCTGGTATGTAGTAACTCATTTTCAATAATTTCAGCGTTGTTTATTTCTAAAAGGTTGTCTCTTTTCATTATATTTGTTGATGACTCTGATAATCAGCGTACCAACTTGCTGTGGACGATTATTACTCTTACAAGGTTTTTACTTAAGATTAGTACATGTACTATTTGTAAACTTCCGTGAATGTAACAACTATTTCAGAATATATGAATTGATTGAATTGATTGATACCAACAGCTAATAATAAAATCCAAAAATACTCCACTAAGAACGTAACAGCAAAACCTAGGTATATTGGCAGCAACACGTAGTATTTTAAAGAATGTAAGCCATTTGTCTCTAGGAGGGCGAAGAAAGCTTTCTTAGCAAGCCAGATCAAAGCCATCTTTATATGGTTGAGCAGATATTTTTTAGGTCACTAAGATGGCGTAGGTTTCATTACTGCGACACTCCCAAGAGCCGTGATAATAATGATAACAACAGCTCCTATGGCTATTTGTACTACAACTATTGTGACTCCCTACTCCTTGAAGATCATTTCAAATCTTTTAGCGTAATGAAACACCTCAATCCTCTATTGGTTTGTTGGCAAGGTCACAAATCTCTGCTAATTGACTTTTAGCCTTACCTTGTAATTCAAGAATCCATTTGTTTGTTGCGTCGAAATTCTCTTAAACTTCTCAAAGATTTTTCCCTATTCCACTCAGGGTGTTGGGTAGACTCTCAATATTTTCTTTAGTTGCATTAAAATGTTCTTATTTAAATTAATCAATAGCTTTTTCAGCATTTTTAATCTTTTTTAAACCTTTTTATATTAGCCTCATATACTTGTTTTTTGTTAACCTCTTTATCAACAGCCTCACAAATAGTCCTAAAGATCTCTTTTTTTTATTATAAAGTCTTGTTAATTTGAAAGGTTTATTTATAAAAGATGGCCCCAGCAAAAAGCTATCGAAAGCTCTATTTGCTTTATCTCTCGTATTAATTAGTCTGATATCATAGATTTATTTTTGTTAATTAAAAGTCCTAAACCTCTTAAATCCATTTTAGTTAAATTTGTTAGCCCCATGAGGTTATTTAACATGATCGTAGATTTATTTTTACTAATTACAAGTCCTAAGTTTATTTTATTAATTTTAGTTAAATTCGTTATTCCTTTAGAGTTATAACCATTTATACTACATGTTAGCTTGATTGGTTTATTCATTCTTTTACTTAGATACACGAGCTCATTCTCCTTTTTCTCGGATCTTTTACTAATTTATTTACTTAGAATGAGTTTAGTTTTTGTTCCAGCAGTTTTTTCTGCGACACGTGAATTGCTGCATATAATCTTGTTTTTATAGCATCTAAAAATGCTCTTCCTTGAGTTGCATCTTTAAAAAATTTCTCCATGCTTCCAGATTCTGAAATTTCATTCAAATATTTCAAGTATTTCATTCTGATAGTCATAATAACAATAATTTAAATTTTGTTCAATAAATAATTATATTTTTCATCATACACGACGATCACTTTATCTCCCCTCATTCATGTTATTTCAGTATCAACCTTTACCAAAAATACTAATGGAGACAATTGTGCAAGCACATAACTACCCCTTACGCTAACGTTTTAAGTATGGAAGACGTGCAAAATGATGTAAAAATTGTAGACCACGGTTAGTGCAAAACATTGAATTTTGTCAGCGTTTCGCATCTAAGTTTTCTCACATAACATTTTTATTTACTCTCACAAAAATGGCGCTCTTTAAGTAAGTTACTTAAAGAGCGTCATGATTGGATATTTTTTTAATAAATTGGGGAAGGAGGGGTGTCTAAATATACGGGAGGATCGTACTTTTAAAAAACTTCAAGTTTCCAAAATATGACAACCATTACAGAATGTTTATCCGTCTCTACATTAACAAATTTTTTCAGCCTCTTTCAGCATATAAAATTAAGATAAACTAAAAGTAATCGAGAATGCCTGAGCAACATAACTCACAAAAGAATTTTATTTTTGAAGAAAATTCATTTAAACATTCATTTCTTAAATAAATAAAACAAAGTTTTCTTGCTAATTTCATAAACTTAACCTATGATGGAGACTTACGTTTTTACCCTACAAATTATTTTTTCCCTAAGACAATTTAGAGAAAAAAATAATTTATAACAGTAAATAAATTGTGAAATCATTTTAAATATCTATTTACAAATAATAAATGAGGGGAGAGGTTGGTAGGGGTTCTAATAAGCTCCGGGAGGAGGGAGGAGAGGGAAGGTCGGTTGAGAAAAAACTGAAAAAAATAAACGTCTCCCCCGCCCTGCGTTTATTAGGCAGGTGAGAGTACTTTTTTTGTATCTTACATTTACTTTGTTATATTTATTTAGGACCGTTTTAAGATTATCGTAGACCCTATAGGGTCTTTGAAATAGGGTCTACTGAACTTAATCAATTTGAGGCTTTCACATGCAGATATGCAAAGTGTCTATAGGCATGTGTAGGTCTCAATTAAATTTAGCACTAACAAATGTAAATTGTATACATGTTCAAGGAATTTTTTAACGACATTGTTTTGAACCATCGTTTATAAACGCACCCACAGTTTGATATTTTTAATCTCAATTTACTTTTTGTTAGAAGATTTTAAAACTATTTATTTTCCGGTTTTACAATATTTCGTCTAGTTAAAATACAAATGTTTTATAGTTTTATAATGTTAACAGTTTCAGGGCCGACAACACAAATACCTTAGGTACAGTGCCTACTGTGCAAACTTAATAAAACGGCTCTACATTTAGTACACCTAACTTTTTTATTTATTTAAATTTTGTCTTTCTTAAGTTAAGTTTTTAAATTTTTTTTTTTAGGTGCCTCAAGAAGACCTTACGGTCTTGTCACAGAGCACCGCGGAGGTGCATTTAACCAGGAAGTTCACGCCTCCTTCCTTACCGTGACGGGATATGTCCAAAGCTCGTAAAGCTTATAAAGCAAGCTTTCTAACCACTGCGCCACGGCCGCACATAAATAAATGTTATGTTTGTTTATTACAACTTTCTTATTCTTCAACTCCATCATAAAAGGTTTATAAGGATCTTAAAAGGAATTTCATATCTTCCATAGGACGGTTTGTCATATCATGGAACATCTTCCATAGGACGATTTGTCATATCGTGGAACATTATACCATGGATATAATGGTCATATGTAAGCGTTGCTGTCATGTAGCCACCTTGTTTTTTACACAAGCACGTGATATAAACAAAGTTTATGGCGCGAAGCTTTTAGCTTCTGCTCGCGAAGCTTTTAACTTCTGTTCTGTCTTAACAACGTTTAAGACTTGCCTAATTTAAACTTAGACAACTTATGCATTTATAAATTTTATTTGGTAATTATGTTTTTTTTAGTGCTTTTTTTTATTAATTTTATAATGATTAATTTTCAGTATACTTTTAGAAAGTCAGTAAAAAACTATATATTTCAAAAAATCAGAATTCGGATGATAACTTTAACCTAATTTAGACCTGCTAGGCATGTTGAGTTTATTTGATGTGGAAGAATGTTTTTACAAATCAAATTAATGCATTAAATTGCTCTTATATAAGTGCAGTCATGCACTATCAAAGTATCTCATTATTAGGAATTGGAATTAGCAACATAGTAAAAGCTAAGTCAAGATTTCAAAAGTAGCATGATTATACTAATAATGCGTTTGATACCCCTTAAACTTTCCAAAACATTTCATGCTATTAAAAATTTTTGAGGAAAAAAATATTATAAATTTGTATTGAATCTAACATTTTATTTCAATAAATTAATAGAAAATCCTTCAGAAAATTTATTTAGGGAACATAATTTAAAATTTCTACATTTTGATACTATCAATATGTAGAAATCATTAATTCAATATGGTAAAACCTTAAAAATCTATTTTATATATTTTTATAATCTAATTTATAAAAATGCTATCTAACATTGATAAATATTGATGTATATTGAATAATTATTATTGAATTGATATTTAGTTATATATTGAATATATTTTTCCATATTAGATTAATATTTAGGTAAACAAAAAAAAAACAAAAAAAAAAAAAAAAGAAAAGAAAAAAAGAAAAACAAAACAAAACAAAACAAAACAAAAAAAAATTATTTATGTAATCAATGGATAAAAAAGAACAAGTTGATGGACCAATCTGCAGTTTGACAAAAATTGTTGAAAAGCTAGGTATTTATATCTTTCTTTCTTTATGTTAATTTAGTTAATAAGATTGAAATATGTCTATAAAACAAGGCAGTGCCTATGGATATGTCTAGATGTATCTCTAATAAAAAAAATTAAAGGTACCTGCACAACTTTCGGGTGTGGTAGAAGTTAGTTTATGTTTTTTTGTTTTTGTTTGTATGTGTTTTTATGTTTTATTTTGATGTGTACTTTACAATTGTTGTTGATTTTTGGTAATTATACAAAGGAAAGTTTATTAGTAATTATAACAGAGTGCCTGGCCTAACCAAAACCCTCAGTTGATATGTATATTCTGTTGTGTCTATTTCAATTTAAGTCAGTTGATATATGTACACTATGCTCCTCAATTTATGTACACTCCTCATATCATTTGATATATGCATGTATTCAATTATATTTTAAATAATTATAATAAACTTTATATCTATCTAATTAAATCATAATAAGCTTCATATCTGTATAAAGAAACCAAAACTCAAATTTTGTTAAAATATAAGCATAGATAAGCATACTGTTGAGTCTTGATAATCTATTTAAAATTTAAATTAAAATGTTTAATATGTTTTTTTAAAATTTAAACCATTTAAATTAATAAAAGAAAAATTCATACAGGTTTTGCAGCGCAATGAAATCATGAGACCATGATGTCATTGCACAGCAAAACATAAACTTCTATTTAGAACTAGGAAAAAAGCGCTTTAAAGTGTAACATCGCTCTCTCTCTCTAACTCTTTTATTCAAATACTATAAAAAAAAGTAATAATGTTGAAAAAAAAATAAAGAGAAAGCAGCTTACATTGGCAGCATTTGGTTTTAAAAAGGTAATGCACATAGCAGAAGAGATTGCAATCTAATTGCTGTTGAAAGCTGTTAAAACTCTTGTTGAATGCAAACATTCAAAAAAACCATTCAAAACCCAACAAGGACTAGCTTTTCATGTTAAAGTTATGCACGGAATAAGCAAAGAAGATTCTAAAACTTCAGAAGGGAGGCAAATCAAGAAACTATGGCAGAGTTGTTTGGTGTAACACAAAGTCAGATTTTGAGATTAAGCTTAAAAATATAAATCTATCCATAAAGATGCTGCGTTCTCCTACCGCAAATTGTTTCTGAAGGGAAGATTTTTCACAGAATATCTTTTTTTGTGGAAAGTCTTATCTTTAAGAAACAGTTTGCAACTATACGAAGTTATTTACAATGAGTTTTTACCAGCCAGATTGAAAGGGCACATTGTTAACATTTCCTGGCTTTGGAGTAAAGCTAGACAAATACAATTAGACATTGATCCAAAAGCAAAAATTGTCATGTAATAGTCCGATTTATGTCCCTAAGAGTCAAGGTGCAACACATGGAAATTTTATGGAATTTTATTTGGTCATGAAAAAAGTCAGGGAATTCCTAAATTTTCATTGAAAGTCATGAAAAATTCATGAAACTTTTAAAAATAATCTATATTTTTTTCTACTTGTAATGTTTTCAGGATGAAAAGAAAAGTACTAGTATGTCTAGTCTAAGTATTTATGAAAAAGATATTTTTGCAGTGTAAGTTATCAGATAAGTAAAAGAAAAAGATTTTTTTCAGACATGATTTCAGAACTTTCTACCAATTAGTTTTTGGTTTGCATGTTTTATAATGACCAAGTTGCAAATGCATAGTGTATGGCAAGTACTGAATATTTTACTCAAGTGATTTATCATAAAAGTTTATGAAAAGTCATGGAAAAGTCATGAAATTTTATTTTCAACTTTGAGTGGCCACTCTAATAATACATGGATCTCACAACTGGGTTTAGGATTGGAAAAAATTCATTGTTCCCTTCAAATTATGTTTCGACCAGATAGAGAGCAACTAAAGCTAGCTATCATTTTTAGAGGCCAACAAAATTGCATTTCAAAAGACGAAAAGTTAGCATGACACAAAGATATTCATGTTTACTTTCAAACGAATGCTTGGTTAGACCAAAACGTTTGTAAGTTCTGATGTGATGAAACACTCCTTCTGTTTATCAAAGAACAAAAACTTAGTAAGTTTGTTTAATTTGTAAATTTGACAATTTAAAGGGACAGATGCAGGAAGAGTTAAAAAAATGCTGTGGCTGATGCTAAAGAACTCCTTTGGTATGGTCTACCAAGTGCCACTGACCTTTGCAATCAGTTGACGCACTCTGAAAAGGCTCATTGTCATCAAAAATGGCTGGGTACAGATTATCATTCAGATAGATGGTTCAGTAATGAAATGCCCTACACTGCAAAAGAGAGACAATTTTTGATCACTCATTGGGCAGGGGAAGCATGAAGAACTTTAAGCTCTTCTAAGTATGATAAGCAAAGTAGGTAATGCTGGATGATAACTGGGTGCTTAATCAATTTTGATTAATCAGATGATTCACTTATCAAAGTGGGGGGCCTTGATAATTACAATGTATCCTGCTTTTTTCAATAATATTATGCTTTATCAATAATGTTATTGATAAACTTAAAGAGTTAAAAATATTTAAACACCATCCATTATTTCAATGGCATATCTACATTGCAATACAAAAAATATTAAGAACTTTATTATACCATAAACAATCTTTCATCATTATTGCAGAATGGCACTTTTTTTGCAACATCACATGGTAAAAGTCTTTGTAATGGAGTTTGTAGGAAAAAAAAGTCTTTGTGATGGAGTTGATGTTTCAAACTTCAATTACTCATAGAAAAAAACTTAAATATTGACTTAAAAGAAGGCAATAAAATTAATTTTTTATTTAAGAAATTTGATTTTCTTTGAATTTTATGATTTTTTTCATTCTGTTTTTAACTAAAATTTCAAGATATATATAAATATTGTAAAATTTTTAGTGTCATACATTTTGTATTTTAAATTTTAAATATTTATTTTTAGCTGTTATAAGCTGTTAAAAATTAAAAATAATTTTTTTTTTTTAAAGAGGAAAATTAAATATTGTTTCTTCAAGAACTGTATTAGATATTATTTGAATTTTTCAAAACATGCTTTCAAATATATATGTATAAATCAAAACGTTTTGGCAAAATCTAAAATGATCCATGAGAAACTTTATAAAAGTTGGTTCATTTGACAAAAAAGACCCTCTAGAAAATTAGATTTTCCAGCAGCAATGGGTTTTAATTGCACTTATACATTTAGCCTTACTTGTTATCTAAATTTTATGTTTAAAAAAATGATTTTTTTTCTTATAACAATGTATTGATTAATAAATTTAATTTTTAGTTAATAAATCATATATAGTTACTTTAATATATAATATTTGTTATTTATTTAAAAAAGGTCACAATCTACTTGAAGTTCGTGTTAGATCTTTTCAAAATATTCTATCAAAGCTACAAAATGGTATCATTACAATTGACGATTTATTATATGAGAACACGTTATACATTTACCTCTTGCAGTTTTTAAACAAAAATGAAAATGTTACAGAAGCAATCAAATTGTTGGGTGAATTAGCAAAGGTAAACAAGACCAAATATTTTTTTAGTTGGTTTAATAAATTTCACAAATCATCTTATCTTAATAGACAAGAGAAAAAAAAATCCTTTTACAGAGACATTATATAGACCCTGTTTATTGTTCATGAACCATTTGTTTAGAGAGGCATTTTTTTTATCATTTTAATTTTTAAATCATTTGTTTTTGGTCAAGCCAAATTTTTTCAATTTTTGCTCAATTGTTGTAAATTTTACATGGTTATCAAGATATTATGTCAAATATGTAAAGTTATTCTACAAAAAGTGTGCTCAATGTTTTTAAGGAAAGAGCAGTTATAAATTAGTAAAAAAACACTTATCCAACTTGAGCTTGAGATTTGTTCCCAGGCTCAAAGTACCACTATAACTTATTTAAATAGTATTTCTATTAAAAATTTTGTGCAATTTGATAGAGGTAGGGAAATATTTGTCTACTAACTTTTGTTATTATTCCAAATTTTTTCTTATTTTAGTTTCCTTTTGGAGCTGAAAAATTAATTGAAATTGGCGGTGTTGAATTTTTTACACATTTTCGTCATGACGAACAACACAAGGGCAAAGATTATTTACTAGATATTGACAATCTTTTGGATAAATTGTTTTATTTGCATGTCAATGTTATAAGCAGTAGTGACAACAATCAACAGTTAGATAATCAAAGAGTATATAGTTAGTCTATTTTTTTAATGTCTCATTAAAATCAGATTTATCAGATTTATCAGACAAAAACAGCGTTATCAAACTACCGATTAAATAGTTTGTTATATTAAATTATTATTAATTTTTTTTTACAGATAAAATTAACTTTGATGACAACAGCATTAAGTACGCAGATATGCAATCTACCAAAAAAGATCATTACATTGAGACATTCTCTACTTTTTCTTCTTCCCATAATACTTCTAATACCTTACCAAATACGGATGCTTTATCACCTAGTAAGATGCAGACAGACTTTCAAGTTGAAATAGCAGAAAAGACTTATGGTACAATGAATTTTATTTTGAGTGTTCTTGTTAATGTTTCTAATCATTATTTCTAATAAGAAAGTTTTAAAGATATAAAAATAAAAAAATAAATCAGACTTACAGTAGATTTTTGACAAAAATCAAAAAAAACTTCTTGATTATAGCAGCATAAGCTTATGAAAATAAGAATTTTTATTCTATGATTTTTAATCTTAATCTATAATTTTTAAACTGTCTATAAACACCATTATACCTTGGTAATGTTAAATAGTCTATATGTTTAATATGTTCTAATGTTACAAATAACTTTACCTGGCTGATCTATAAAAAAAAAACAAAAAAACAAAAAACGGTTTCCACAGGCAATAGATAAAAATGATTGCTAATGTCAAAAATTTGGCCTTTATTGATAAACATCAAATTTCTATTACAGTTATTTTTATTAATTTTAAATCTACAGTTATATTTTTATTAATTTTAAATCTGCATTTACCTATAAAAGACCTATAATCTGCATAATAGACCTATAATCTGCATTTACCTATAAAAGGCTATAAAAGACCTATAATCTGCATTTACCTATAAAAGGACAAATCAATTCAAAATAAAAAAATTAAAACTTAATTTTTTTATTTTGAATTGCAAATTTAATTTTGTTAAATATATTTGTTTTAAAAATATTTGAAAAATTTAAGTATTTTTAAATACAAATTTATTAAGATATTTACTTTTTTTTTTATTACTGATAGATAACTTTTTACAACAGTTGATAATGTTTTATTATATTTGCTTTGTTTGCAGGTTTATTCAATTAATATAAAATTATTGTGAACTTTTGAACTTTGTATGTGGGAATATTTTTATTTTATTATCTGCTGTAGCCAGATTTTAAATGGGTTTTAAAGTTTTAAATTGTTTACCACTTATTTGATTTCAAATGTTATATCATTTAATTGTGTAAAGTTGGCATTCTGCATGTGAGTTCAGATAGAAGGTGTGTTTAGTTATTATTCTAATAAAAATAATAAAATCCTTAGGTTCATTACCAACAACATTCCAATTTTTATCTCTTTCTTCGGGCGACAGGCAAATACTTCACGCAACTGATAATAGACTCAAAAGTGCTTCACCAATCATAATAAAGCAGTCTTGTGATTTTTTCCAGGAGGTTATTTTGTTTGATTTTCCTGCTGAGGTTTTTCTTCAAAGACCAGCCATTTATAGGGTAAGTCATTTCAATGTAAGAATTATTTAAAATCATTTTAAGCAAAATAATTTAAGGTTTGGTTTTTTTTTTAAAAGTTAAAAGTATGATTTTACAACTTAATAATTTTTAATAACTTTAATAATGAATTTTAAAATAGTTAAATATAAAATATTTAAATTACGTAATTGTCATTTTGTTGATCACTATTAACACACATCATTAATTCTGTTTTTAGTGGGTTTAAAATAAAATTGCTATTATTTTTTTTTTTTTACTGTTTTTTGTATTATTTTATTAATTTAATACCATGATAATGCATAATTGGGTGATATATTATAATATATGTATTTTTTTTCACATTGAAAATATTTATTTTATTTTAGACATTTCTTTCTTTATTATCAATTTATAAAACTCATGACATCAATGTTACACTCAATGTTCTGCTATGTTTCACAAAACTATCTGAACATCTTAAGGTCAGGTTGTTAAATAACAGCAATGGTGATTTATGGCAAAAAGAACGAAGTAAGTTTTTTTTATCAATTGCAGTTGTCAATAGTTACAAATGTGTTTATCAAGTTTTATTAATTTATAGTCTAGTTCTAATATATGGTTGACAAAAGGGGGTTATTTTACTGGTAACATGTTGTTTAATAAAGTTTTATGTTTTTAACTTAACCACTTAACGAATTTGCTCGACATATGTCGAGCAAACTTTTTTAGCCAAAAAAAATTTGCTCGAGATATGTCGAGCATTACCAAAAATTGGTATACTTTGAGAGCTAGCTCGCTATATGTCGAGCAAAGCTTCTGATTGGTTATTATGATATCTGATGCGCTTCCTGTACGATAAACTCTTCTTTTTATGACTGCCACGCGCCAGTGTTTACACATGGGCGGTTGGAAGTGCATTGCATTGTTTCGTGACTTTTTTTTAAGTGATTGATAATTTTGCATGAATTATCTGTTGCGTAACCTGCATTGTTGAATTATTTGTGCCCATTTTTTGTGTTACTTATAAATATGATGGATTCCGACAGTGACGAAGGAAGTTTATTGGGCGATACCGACTCAGTTCATGTTAGTTCGTCTGACGATGAGAGGAGTGATTCCAGTGACAGTGAAGGTTTCTCAGACGATGATTCTGAAGAAGATGAGCCTACGCTTGCAGACGTGCGTGCATGGCAAATTGAACCTCAACCAACGATACCTCATCCTAGGTTTCCATTTGTTTTCGGCAACCAAAATATTCCTGCTGATGGAAATGCATTAGACTTTTTGAATTTATATTTTGACGATGAACTAATCAATATTATTGTCACTGAAACAAATCGGTATGCATTGCAGAAAGGCGATAGAGATTTTCCTAATACCAATGCAAGGGAGATTCGTGTATTTCTCGCACTCGTAATGTTGCAAGGCAACATTACGAGTGCGATAATACACGATAGTAATAAATGATACGATAATACGATAGTAATAAATATACGATAATACGATAGTAATAAAATCATAAATTTATAAATTTATTGAAATCAACTTTATATTTTATTGTTTAGAAATAGAGGAAATTAAGTTTGCAACTAGGTTCACTTCAATTTTTCAAGAATTTTGCAAGAATTTTATGCAATATTGCAATGCTCGACATATGTCGAGCAAGTTTTCAAAGGTCAATTAGGAAGGTCATAAATTATTAAAATATATTAAAATTTATTAATTATTATTATTTTCCTTTTTTGCATGGTTAAAACAGTAAAATCAATTAAAAAAAAAAATAGATTTGTTTTTGACACACTTTTGAAAATTAATAGGTTCGTTAAGTGGTTAAGGGTTCATTGCCTCAAAATGAAAATTTTGAGGCAATGGCCTCTTGCTTTTAATGCTTTATTTTTAATTAAATTGAGGCAATGGAAGGTGTGACTAGAGATGTTATATATATTTAATATACAAATTAAATGTTATAAAAAAATATTTTTGTTTACTTATAAAATAACTGGTTAGTATTAAAATAACCAAACTTATTGACCTTGGTCAATTCATGAAAAATTAGTTTAAAATTTCTGGATAGGTACTCAATTTTTTTTCATAAACAGATTGTCGGTGAATATTTTCCTTTAGTGAAATTATTCTTGATATTTACAAATTGCTTGATTTGATCCATTAATAATTATGGTAATAATTTTGAAAACATTCAAAAGTCTTTGCAGACATTTTAGAATGCAGACATTTTCTTTTAATTTTTGTACATGCAAAATATCCTGTAACTAAAAATTTAAGTTATAAAGTTTATCAAAGTCATCAAGTTTTTTGAAAATATATAAAGAGAGACCATAAATATCAATGTGATATTTATAGTCTCTTAACCACCTCAACTCGCAGACCACCTAAATTGTTGGATTAACTGTTATAAGTATGTGCTGAACACTCATTTTTCATCTCGTCTATTATGTTAAGATTTCTAAAGCTG
>NC_088934.1:20532500-20547500 GCF_038396675.1 Hydra vulgaris | reverse complement strand
TTTCAACTTGTTTCTGTTTCTTTCATAGCAATCTTCTTAGTCTTTTTCTTATTTCTTTTTCTTTTTCTTTTCTTTGGTATCAAGAAAACAAGTACAATCTTTTATTATTTGCAAATAAATAATCAACAATGCGATACTTTGATCTAATTATGTAATTCTTATAATGATTGTTTCAGTAAATTAAACTTTTTTATTTGTTTATTAAAATTTTTGATTTGTAAATTTAAAAAAAAATTTTCAAAATTTATGTAAATATAGTATTCTATTTTTATGTTTTATGGGTCAAATAATTATATTTCAACCAATCGCCTGTGGGTCACCATCTCTGATTTTCCTGATTTTTACATATTGTAATGTGCGTTATGGAGATAAATTTGAAGTTTCAGACTTCCAAGTACAACGGTTCACAAATTATAGCCTTAGAAACATGACACAGTTGCCCCCCTCGATTTACAAATGGTCAAAACAGACCACTTTAGAACTGTTTAACTTTTTTCTCACTTTCAACAAGTGTCTCATTTTTTCTAGAACTATTTTCTAGATAATTCTCTACTTAAAAAAGTGGTTTTTATTAACTTGTGTTAAATTAGAAAAAAATTATGACCTCAACTTTGGAAAAAACCCTAAAATTGCTAAAATATGCCAAAATGAAACTAACTGTAGCATTGTTCTATTCATCCACAAGTCTTTACAGTTAAGTTTTCTGATTAGCTTCTACTGTCTGCAATAAATGGGCAAAATATAGGCAGCTTGTTACAGTTTAGAACTTAAATACATCTAAAAGCAAAATGTCCACTCGCCTAAAAGGTCCAATTTTCAGCCATTTTGAAATGCTTGTAAATTTTTCTAACATTTTGTTTTGATCTAAGATTAACAGCATATAAGACCATTAGACCCAACTATCTGAAAATGCAAACATTATAAACTTGTTGAATCCACACTGAAAATGCCAGCATTTTTAAATAACCCTATTTTTCAATCATCAACGGTTGAATACTAGAAACCAGTACTCCTCTAATCTGCCAACTGGCCTATGTGAAGGGTGCAACTAATTATAAGTCATTTCTTAATAAAAAGAAAGATATGGTTGGCTGTCCTCTCTTTGATCTGGTCTTTATAGTAGACAGGGACACAAATAAAGGGGGCAGTAACTTTTTAGAGGCCTTCATTATTGTTCAACTAAAGGTCTCTAAATTAATTTAGATATTTAGATACTTAATAGCTAAATATCTAAATTAATTTCAAAATGAAACCATTATTACTTTAAATAGGTAATTAGTGGTCTATATGTGGCCTGGACCCCCCCCCCCCCATTCACCTAGGTGAGGGGAGGGGAAGGAGGGGTTTGGGGTGGCACTAATCAAAGGGGAAGGGGGCAACTAACTTTTAGTAATATAATTAACTTTTGTTAATTCCCATTAAAGACCATTACATTGTATATTTGCTGGAAAATCTGGCACACATTTTTGATAGTTGTTATCAAAATTTGAATTTTATGGTAAAAGCATGAATGCCTTGCAATGGCCTTAACTGTATATTCATTAGAAAATGAATTATGTAGGTTTCATGCTAGAAAATGAATGCTTGTATCTTATAAGTTGGTTGCCCCCCCCCTCCCTTCTGCCTTTGGTTGGTGCCACCCCAAACCCCTCCTACCCCCTACCCCTCACCTAGGTGAATGAGGGGGGGGGGTCCAGACCACATATAGACCACTAATTACCTATTTAAAGTAATAATGGTTTCATTTTGAAATTAATTTAGATATTTAGCTATTAAGTATCTAAATATCTAAATTAATTTAGAGACCTTTAGTTGAACAATAATGAAGGCCTCTAAAAAGTTACTGCCCCCTTTATTTGTGTCCCTGTCTACTATAAAGACCAGATCAAAGAGAGGACAGCCAACCATATCTTTCTTTTTATTAAGAAATGACTTATAATTAGTTGCACCCTTCACATAGGCCAGTTGGCAGATTAGAGGAGTACTGGTTTCTAGTATTCAACCGTTGATGATTGAAAAATAGGGTTATTTAAAAATGCTGGCATTTTCAGTGTGGATTCAACAAGTTTATAATGTTTGCATTTTCAGATAGTTGGGTCTAATGGTCTTATATGCTGTTAATCTTAGATCAAAACAAAATGTTAGAAAAATTTACAAGCATTTCAAAATGGCTGAAAATTGGACCTTTTAGGCGAGTGGACATTTTGCTTTTAGATGTATTTAAGTTCTAAACTGTAACAAGCTGCCTATATTTTGCCCATTTATTGCAGACAGTAGAAGCTAATCAGAAAACTTAACTGTAAAGACTTGTGGATGAATAGAACAATGCTACAGTTAGTTTCATTTTGGCATATTTTAGCAATTTTAGGATTTTTTCCAAAGTTGAGGAGGTCATAATTTTTTTCTAATTTAACACAAGTTAATAAAAACCACTTTTTTAAGTAGAGAATTATCTAGAAAATAGTTCTAGAAAAAATGAGACACTTGTTGAAAGTGAGAAAAAAGTTAAACAGCTCTAAAGTAGTCTGTTTTGACTAGAGATGGGTCAATTCCGATCCTCCCGATTCCACCGATTCTCAAGGAATCATAAGAATCGCGATTTTCAACTTTTTTTAATGATTCCGATTCTTTTTTAAAAGACTTTTTAACGTAATATACACCCTTTGCCGTTGAGATTTTTTTTTGTTTAATTTATGTTAAATCTTCACTTTTGCATTTAATATCATTGTTGAAGTTAAGTAACTGTGAAGGAAAACCTTAACAACAGTAAACATTGAAAATAAAAGTAAAAGTTTATACTCTAAATTTCAATTGATTTATTTTTTTCAATTTTAATCAATTTACCGATGGTAAGTATTATCATAAAAATCTTATTTGCTTGTTTTATTATAATAATTATTATTGTTAGTATTATTATTTTGTATTATTAAAAATGCTGTTTTAATTTCAGAATATAAACATATATATATACATATATATATATATATATATATATATATATATATATATATATATATATATATATATATATATATATATATATATATATATATAGTGTCATTATCATGCCGAAACGTAAAAAAAGCGAGGTATGGGACTATCTTGTAATCAATTCAAATGACACTAACTCTGCGATATGCAACTTTTGCAAAACTGTTATATCCAGGGGTGGTGGCAGAGTTTGTTAGTCATACACAACATCGAACATGCTAAAGCATTTAAAAACCTTTCATAAATCTGAAATCAAAAATCAGAAACATGATAAAGCTAGCGTTATCGATTTTAATATATGCCAGGATAGCTCTACCACAGGACCATCTTGTAAATCCAATCCTAACCCTGCTTTTGAAGCTCCTATGCCAAGGGAACCTTGATCTACTACACTCGCATCCGCACTCACAAGTCTCAACCCTAAGTCTGAGGATGCGGAGATCAATACTAGAAGCTCTTCTTCCACAATTAGTTCTATAAAAATGAAGCCTAGATCTTCATCAACTAAACAACCAACAATACACCAAGTGTTTGCAAAGACCAGGTCTTTCACATCTACAGACCCAAAGGCAATAAAAATTACAAGGCTTATTGCTGAATTGATATGCACAGATAACCAACCTGTTAGTATAGTAGAAAATCCCGGTTTCAAGAGGTTACTACAGTTTTTGGAGCCAAAGTATACGATACCAAGCAGAAAATACTTCTCGACTATTGAAATTCCTTCCATTTATCAGAAGGTATCAAGTGAAATTCAGTTCTTGGCAAAATAAGCTAATCATGTTAGTATAACTACCGACATGTGGAGCTCAACAGCCAATGTTGATTACATGAGCCTAACAGCACATTTCCTCACAGAAGATATGAAACAAATTCACATTTATCTTGATGTGGTATCTTTTCCTTATGAGTCCCACACCGCAACCAATCTTGTTAACTTTATGAATGAATCACTTGAGCCGTTTAATTGAACAAAAAGATGCGATTCTGTTGGTAACACCACATTTCCCAAAAGCTACTCGACAAAACAAGGAGTTGTCAACCAGAGAATGGGATAGTTTGGTTCCTCTTGTTGCTGCTTTAAAAGTGTTTGAGGAAGTCACGCTTACTGCAAGTTCATCAAAAGTGACCACATCAGAAGTTATCCCAATAATAAATGCAGTTAACATGTCGCATCAAGGACTATGGAAATTTTAAAGAATCTCTGTGTCAATCTTTGCATCGACGTTACAGAGACTGCGAGAACGAACCTATATATGCTTTTGCAACAATACTAGATCCCAGATTTAAAAACAGGATTTTTAGGAGCAGGACAATGGCTGAGAAAGCTGTTACTTTATTAATTGGCGAGTTAAATGCATTGAACATAGACGAGGGTCATGAAATTAAAGCTGCTGAAAATCAAAAACCTACCACACCTGCTCCAGGTACTGTCTGGTCATTATATAACCAATTAATCAACACAAATTCTGTAGTAAGTATTGTGCTTCTATATTAGTATTGTACTTTAAATATTGCAAACCTATAAATTGTTTTAATGTTTTAGATTTATACTGCGCATTGCACAATGTCAGATGAAGTAGCAGTGTACATGAAAGAACCTCTATTTGCAAGTCACGAGGACGTCTTAGAATACTGGAGGAAATCCAAATTTCTTAACATGAAAAAACTAGCACAGAAATATTTAGGGACACCTCTATGTACAGTGTTTTTGGAACGGTTGTTTAGTACTGCGGGTCTTATCTGTGACCGGAAAAGAAGCCGGTTAACTCCGGAACGAATGCAAATGCTTGTGTTTTTGAACAAGAACCTCCCGTTTCTTAACTATCAGTACTAACGGTACTAATATCATATGTAAAAGCTGATTGAAAAGACAACATTCTGTGTATCTGATCACTTTTACCATTACTTATGACTATATTATTTGTTTCTTAATAATAATAAGTTCCATACAAACATATATATATTGTTTAATATTATGTTACTTGTTTAGTTGCTATTAATTCACAGGGCCAACAACACGGTTTTCAAAATAGAGGGGGAACACTCCCTTATTTCGAAAAAAAAAGTCTATTTATTGGTCAATTTTTTTAAAAAGGGGCATGCCCCTGGGCCTTGGTGTCTTTGGTCCTGTTTCACCTGTACCAATATAACTAATTTTGGTGTTTTCACTTTTAAAATCTGCATAAGTATTCAATTAACATGATATAACGGTTAAATTATTAATTTAACTACCAGTTTTAATTAAAATAATAAGAATCGCAAAAGAATCGGAATCGGTAAAGAATCGAAATCGCAACAGAGAATCGGAATCAGTATTTTTCGGAATCGGCCCATCTCTAGTTTTGACCATTTGTAAATCAAGAGGGGCCACTGTGTCATGTTTCTAAGGCCATAATTTGTGAACCGTTGTACTTGGAAGTCTGAAACTTCAAATTTAACCTATCTGCATAATGAATATAACAATATGTGAAAATCAGGAAAATCAGAGATGGTGCCCCACAAAGTTTTCTTTAAATTGGTTGAAATATAATGGTTTGACCCTTATGCAAATAATTTATAACATTTATAAGCACAAATGATTTCTTAACTTAATTAATAATAAAATGCGTACACTAAAATGCTTTACCAGCAAATTTAGTTTACTAATAGTAATTTTAATTACCTTAATAAAAAACTTTTTAATCATTTTTAAGTAATTTCGAAATGACATTTACCTCCACAAAAATCATTTTTTGAATAATTACTATACCAATATCTTTGTTACTTTCCTAACTAAAGATAAATAGCATTTGTTTGTTTAAGATTTTTTATTGTAAACAAAAAGTCTAAAATAAAAAACACGAATAAAAAAACTATGTAACAAGTGAAATGAAAAAACTATAAAACAACTAACGTCAATTAAAAAAGTTTTTATTTTATTTTTGAATGAATGACTTGCTATGCTTTTTCTCTTTTAAAGAAAGTAATTGTTTTCAATCAACTAAATTGTTTTCTTTGGTAGATTAAGAGAGTCATACCTGCACAGTCATTAACTACTTTTATGGCGCAAAATATTTTACATGCAGCTTGTAGTCATCAGAAATAGCCCAAATTACTGGAGACGATGTCAAGATGTCTTTTGGTAGATTAAGAGAGTCATACCAATTCATTTAGCATCATGTAACAAAATTAGGTATAGAGAGTTTAGAGAAAGTATAAATCCTGTTTGGAGCGGATCTTCTCTTATCACCTGGTAATGGTTCTTTTTGTAAGGCATTTACAATTTCCACTTTTTCTTCAACAGAAATTTTATCACTAAATAATGGAGTAGATCTTCACTTAAATACCATAACTGAAGTTTATTTTTATTTTTTTGCAACATCTACAACTTTGATGGCAACTTAACAATATTTCTTGATTTAAAAGGAGATCATGTTTTGGCGCTTCTGTTGTAAGAGGAGCTGAAAAACAGAAACACGCATATATTGTGGTTATGAAGAGACATTCTTCCTAAAATCCCAATTTCTTTCTCTGTGATATTTAACTGATGACAAAAACTGAATGTTTTTAAACAATATCAAATCGAATTGTATGTCATTGGAAAGCTCTCCTGCAAAAGACCATCAATGGGCTAAGTGTCAACTGCATTATTAACTTTTTTATTAAACTATAGCTGCTTTGTATGCAGCACAAGACTGTCAGAACAGAGGAGCCTGGTGCTGGCCCTCTTCATCGATCATTTTATTTTTGGCTTTAATTTTTTGTTGTAATTTTTTTGATTATTGTAATATTGAGCACTGTTTTATGCACTAGAGTTGTTGTTTTATTTTTATATAATCAATCAATATATTTTTATTTTGTTTTAGGTGAAGATAATTTTGAATCTAGCAATTTTGCTGAAGCATTGATGCAAGAACAAATATCTGTTGCTGATTTTGCACTTACCTTGTTGCTTGTCATCACAGATTTATTAAAACTGCATATAGAAAATACCAAACTGTTCATTACAATATGTAAACTTTTCAGAACACTTTCTGATCTTTTGGTTTTAGACAATTTTTTTAATATTTGGAGTTTAGAAGATTCAAGCAGTAAACGAAAGGTATAGCTTTTTACCATGTTAAAATCTATTTAATGAGAAGCAATTTTAATTTTTATTAATTGGTTTATTATAAGTTCTTGAACAAAACAAATATTTTTTACAATGACAGGGTAAATGATTGTATGATGATAATGGGGTATGATGTCTTTTGTTGTAATACATTCTGTATCTTAAGGGTTCGAATTGGAAGTGAAGTGAAATAATCCCCATATCTTGGCTTTTTTTGCTTTGTCTGCAATTATAGAATCATTTTGTGCAAACTGTTTTAGTTTCTCAGCTGAAATTAAATGATTGGTGGGGCATTGACTGCAACTGGGTATACAATCCACCATCACATGTAGACAGTCACAGCAAACACAGAAATGTTCCAATTTCTAGAATTGATCTTTGGTTGCAACTTTTGACTTGGGAAATTACCTTACCAGACAATAGACATTTTCATACCGAAGTTTTGCCATCTATCGTGCTTTGTGCAAAGCTCCAGGATGCTTCATGCTATACTGTTAAGGTTTGACCATTTTGTAACTTACAGCAGGGTGAGTTCAATAAGTTTTTGGTAATCCCCTCAAGTGGAACCTAAAGCTAGGAATTCACAGAAGCAATATGCAAAGCTTTCTTTTTTCTTTTCAGTTGTTCTAGAAAGTTTAGGATATTAATAGGCTACTTTATTAATTAGTAGCAGTTGGAAGTAGTAGTTCTTGAATCTGCAATAATTTCTAGCCAATTTATTAGTTAAATCAATTCACTTTCAAAAACTTTCCGAGTTTGATCCCCACCACATCCCTGGTAGTACCACGCTCAACTTGTTTCTCAACGTAGCTGCCTTGTTCATCAAGATTCGTGTTTGGAGTTATAGAGTTGAGAGAGGGTTGTAACCTCAACTAGATTAGCCTCCTCGACTGTAGTGTCATGGTCTTGGGAAAGTGAATTGAAATAATACAAAAAAAAAGTTAATCTAATAAAAAGTTTTTTTGTTCAATAATTTTGTAACATTATTAGACTTACCTAGTAAAACTTGAAATATTTAGGTGGAATGAAGTCTCTATATTTAAAGAATCCGAAGAGTCACTAAGCATGGTTTCTCCTACATGTCTGTGGCACGAAAACCACAACAGCGAAGGTCTAGCTCCTTCTGCATGCATACATACTTCAGTATGGTGTGTCCTGTTATGTGAAGAGTTAATGAAATAATTCTTTAATAAATCGCCTTATGATAAGTTTCCTAAAGTTTGTGCAAAAATGGTTTTTTTATTTGAAATGTAATAAACTATTGTTATTCACAAAATGTAATAAACTAATGCTTTGTTAAAGCCAGCTGTATTTGATGATGTTGTCTCCCAAGACCATGTCTATGTTTTTGTTGCATTTCCAATCTATTATATAGTAGATTTTTTTGTTGCAACAGAGATAATGTTACCATTAGAGGTGTACCAGGTATATCTTTTTACGTATCTGGAATTTACAATTTAGTAACAATGTTTGTTTTTAGTGGGTTGTTTTTTACATACAATACCAATTATAATGACAATCGGCTCAATAATTAAAATTCGTTTCTTAAAAAATAGTTTTTTTTTCTTTGCAGCAAAGGAAAACATTAGTGTTAAAGTGGAAGATTGAACTCATAAGGAGAAGTTACGAGTTCAATCCCCCACCATATCCTTGCTAGTACTGCACTCAACTTGTTTCTCTGCATGTGGTGTTGTTTGTCAAGGTTCATGTTTTAGAGTAAAGATTTGAGAGAGGGTTGTAACCGCAATAAAGTAGCTTCCTGGACAGTTCTCGGCCTTGGGGAGTTTAATGACAATAAAAAAAAAATCACAGTAAAATTAATTATCCAAAAAAATATCATATAGAATAAAATAAAAGCGAACAGAAAAGTTCAGAAACAGCTCAGTCTTTCAATAAAATCATACTAGTAGTTTTGTCAAGTGGTACTACAGAAAAAGAAGAGATTGTTTTGGAAACTTCTAAGCAGCCTCTAATAGATGAATGTTTAAAGCCACAAATGATAAGGAGTATTATTGACTCAAACTATTTATCTTATTTATGGGTTGATAATAGCCTCAGACAACCAGCCGTTTATTTTAGTTGAAGATATAGGTTTTAATAACTTAATGCTTCATTTAGAACCCAGATGATATTGTTTGCCAATTAAAAAAATTTTCTTCACATAAAGTTAATAAAATTTAAAATAAAAAAACAATTTGCATATGCTTTTCTTCAGATATAATAACATGCCTGATTTCTCATGAGTCATTTATTTCGTAATAATTATATAAGTTCATAAAATAGTTTTTCTTTAAAGTTGTTAATGCATATAACTTTTATTATAAATCATATGTTTTGTTTATTATGCAACAGAAATATATTTTTTTCAATAGATTAACTCTTTTGAGAACAAATGCCTGTTTGTTATTGCAAGAAATCGATGTAAAGAGGTGCTGTCTGATGCTAAGCTTCATTATTTTCAGTTCACTAAATCTTGTAACTTATGTCAGAAGTTAGGCGCTATAGACTTTTGGAAAGTCTTCAAAATGTCAGAAATTAGGCGCTAGACTTTTGGAAAGTCTTCAAAATGTCAGAAGTTAGGCGCTAGAGACTTTTGGAAAGTCTTCAAAATGTCAGAAGTTAGGCGCTAGACTTTTGGAAAGTCTTCAAAATGTCAGAATTTACGCGCTAGAGTCTTCAAAAGCATCAAAAGCAAAAGTAGGTTTAACATTCCATCTCTCATTTATGGGACTGATCTTATTACCTCTCCCAAAGATCAGGCAGAACTATTTGCTATGAACTTTTCTTTTAATTCGACTCTTAAATCTTATTGCCGTCCTCTTCCTTCTATTCCAATTAAATAGGTTAACCTTTTGTTTTCAAATCACTCCAGTTTCCGTTGCTAAAGTCATGTCTCAATTAAACTCTTATATGGCTTGTGGTCTAGACAACATTCCAGTCATAGTCTTACAAAATTGTTCTCCAGAACTCTCTTCAAACTATTTAATAAGTGCTCGACTGAGTCTTGTTTTCCTGTTTGCTGGAAAATGGGATTTGTGGTTCCAATTATTGACCAATCAATCTTCTTTCTGTTATTAGCAAGGTCTTTGAGTCCTTGATCTGCTGTAATCGAAAGATTTTATTGTGCATTAGATGGAGGCAGAGAGGCTAGGGCTGTTGCTCTTTTTTTTTTTTTTTACTCTTGACATATCTAACGCTTTTAACAAAGTTTGGCATGCTGGTCTTCTTCATAAGCTCGCTTCATATGGTGTATCTGGGAAAGTTTTTGAGATTATCAAATCATTTCTTTGTAACCACTTTATTAAAATCATCCTTGAAGACCAGCTCTCTTCTTCAATTCCAGTAACTTCTGGGGTACCTTAAGGTGCTATCCCTTGTCCTTTTTTCTTTCTTTTCTACATTAATGATCTTCCTGACAACTTTACATCTAAAAGTGGCTCTATTTGCTGATGACTCAACTTTATACTCCTGTCTTGACAAAAAGTCTTCTTATTTCAATCGCATAGAACAGGCAGCCAATCTTGAATTTGATCTCACTTCTGTAACTCTAACTGAATCCTTTTCTTTACATCTTCTTGGATAATCATTCACTACTGGCCTCTCATCAATATACAATAGATTGCTAAATTAGCATCTGCTAAGGTTACTTGATTCCATTTTCTATCTCTGCAAATCTCTTATTTGCCCCTGTATTGTTATATTTGGGCTGGTTCTTCTAATGATGCTCTTTCTCTTCTAGACAAAGTCCAAAAATGTATTGTAAATGTAGTTGGACCTGTTCTACCTGCCAAGCTTGAGCCTCTCTCCCATCATCGTAAGTGGCATTTCTTTCTCTTTTCTACAATTATTATCATAATCACTGCTCATAGGAGCAGTGATTATGATAATATTTGTAGAAAAGAAAATAGAGCTATCATCTCTAGTTCCATCAAATAAAACTCTCTCTTGACTCGTCAATCAGCAAAGACTCATTTTTATACTGTATCTGTCCCTGCATGCTCTCAAAACTTTTATTCGTCTAGTTTTTTTCTCAGCACTTCAACCCTTTGGAACTCTCTCCGATCTTCATGTTTTTCTGACTCCTACAATTTTTCAAGTCTTCTTTCAACCATTTCCTTGCTCTTTAACTTTATTCTTTTTTTCCTAGTTACTCCTAACTTAAAGCCTTGTTGGAAGTAAATCAGTATATAGAGTAAACTGGGGTAAGAGTAAATGGTTTAGCTTCAAGTTCAAATATTTTTTTAAAGAAAAAATATTTTATGTTTATTTTTTTTTTGTTTTGAAAAGAATTTTTTACATAAATATATAAAAATTAAAAAAATTTATTTTGAAAATCTTTAAAAAAATCGATTTTTATGAAGAAAAACTAAACTAGTTAATTTTTAATAACAATTTTTTAAGATATTAAGCAAATTAAAACTTTATAAGAATATTAAAAAATCAAGCAAAATTAATTAAAAATAAAATGAAAACTAATCTTATTAGAAATTAAGTTTACAAAAAACTATTTTAATCAAATATACGAAAAAAACTATTTATTAAATAAAAAAGAGTTGTTTCATCGGCAGAAGCAGGTTAGCGGCTTTTTTTCATGAAAAAATTCATCAATTTTTTGGGTAAACATGATCGACAAACCCAAAACCACATAGGTACCACATTTTGCTTTGAGTTAGCAATGCTTCTTCCCAAACTCTGCGACACTTTTTGCACCTCTTCATGTCTTTGTCTTGTTTCAGTTTTTTTGAACGTTACACTGTTGCACGTTGCTGAGTTTCATCTGAAGCTTTACTGAAGTGAATTTTGTGTTTCTTTAATTGCTTTGACTTTTTGGCCCTATTGTCTTGCTTTAGTTTCATGGGCACCTCAGATGTACTTAGAAACTGACTCTCAACTCTTGGAATGCTGACTCTTGAGTTTTTTTTGCATGTCAATATGGTGGCGCTGTAAAACATTTTTCAAATTGCCTTCAAGTCTTTCTGTGAAGTGTTTCAACATATTGATACGTTTGAGCAGGAGTCACTAGTGTTGTTAAATTTTGAAGTTGGTGAATCGTTGGAATTTGATGCTGACTGATGTTAGGTGATGATATAGGCTGGGATGAAGATGGTGAAACAGGCTCAGTTGAGGATGATGAAGCAGGTTTGGATGAAGATGATAAAGCAGGGTGAGATGGTACTTGAAATGTTTGAGCAATTTGTAATTTTGATTGAGCAATTTTGCTAATATCAAGTGGGAACATACCAGTGTTTTGAAATCCAGAGATTATTTGTGTTCATGTAAATGCGTCAACGGAGCTAAAAATGTTTTGCTTGTAGTTGAATTAAATTTTTTTTTGTTAAGTTGTTGAAATTTTTAGCTGCATAAAATTCTGTAAGTAACATGCGCCAAACTCATTTAATGTGACAATACACACCTACGTCTAATGGTTGAAGTATATGGAACGAATGAGCCAGTAAACATATCAGCCTGATGTTATTGTCAATGCAAATACATGCAACATCGTATGTAACATGTGTGGCGTGTGCGTCCAAGACTTAAATGGGAATACCTGTAATTTAAAAAAGTATTTGATTAATTGATTAACTGATTAAACTACTCAATTTAAGTAGACCAAATTAATTACCTGGAATTAATTTGATTGCCGGTATGAATATTTTAGTGAGCCATTGAATAAATTGTTTCTCTTCCATCCAACCCATCTTGGGTGTTGTAAATATGGTGTTTTGTGGAACTCCTACACACCAGTCTTTGCACAGACCTGATATTGATTTGCAAACTATGAATGGTGGCAGAATGGTACCGGTAGCGAAATGGTAGACCGAAATGGTAGTACCAATGAAATGGCAGATTGCGATGGACTAGATCAATGCGTTATCTAATCACATATTATCTATTACTTATTATGCGTTATCTATTTCACATAGAAAAACGTATAAAATGCTTGAAACAAGACAAAAGCATTTTTTCATTCTAATGTTTGTTTATACTTTCATACTTTGTTTAACTGAACTGATTATGGAATGATGATGTAAAACATTTTAAAACAACATCTTATATTAATGAGTTTAAATATATTTGTTATCTGTTTCGTTTTATGGAAAGCATTTAATAATAAAACTTATTTTTTATTTGTTTGTTAAACCGACAAATGAGGCTAATGCACTGTTTCATTTTTAAAATTTTATTTCATTAAAAAGTATAATGATGACGGTTATGTTATATTAATTGTCCATTAATCCTAAACAGACTTGAAAATAGAGGTGGAATTAAAAAATAAATCGCCTGTGAAGATAAGGAAGATAAGTTTTTAAAAATTTGATGCATTTTCCAATGCATCCATTCTTTGTCTATTTTTATATGCCTGCTATTGGACAAAGCAAGAAATAAACATAGCGTTGATGTTTCTTTTTTTGAAAAAGTAATATTTTAAAAATCTGATCATTACTATTACAACTACACTATCACTATTTTTTCAACTTTAAAATTGAATATAAAATAAAAAATTTTATGGTTTATTGTCTCATATTTAACTCTCTGAAATAAATATAAATTCATAATCGTGAATTTTGAAACCTAATAGTTTACATTACTATAACAGAACATTGTTTACATTCAAATTATCATTAAAATATAATTACTAAAACTTTAAACACACAGAGTTATACAATATGTTAAATAAAATTAATTATTAAAAGATTTTAGGTCTTTTAAAGTTTATAAACTTTCCATGATTCTTACAAAATGGATATACCGGATTTTGCTAATAAGCTGTAATTAAATATTCAGTATTTTGAAAGTAAATGTGAATTTATAAACAAAAAATATATATTTTTTTTTATTTACCATTATTTCAATTACTAACATTATCTAATATACTTTATGTATATATACATTAGGCAACAATAATTTTTCCAAATATATGGAACTTAACTGTGTAGCGAAAAAAAGTCAATTATCACAATACTATAAAAATGGATATATCACATTTCGAAAATGTACTCTTCATATATACATATATCAACATTAATATATAATGTTACAACACTAATATGTAATATGTTACATACATCATATAACATTAATACATTAATACATCATATTACATTAATACATTGATACATACATCATATTACATTAATTAAACTACCATTTACAAATTTGCAAAAAAATCATTGTGCCTCACTTTACGTCACTTTTCTTCAACCAAAGCTTGACTTGAAAATATTTTGCAGAATTATAAGGTTTTTAAGACAGAAAAGCTGTCTACTGTCTAAGATTGAAAGAAGACCTGCTAGTTATTTCAGTAATTATTTCAACATCTAGTTGTTTTATCAATGCTTTTTTAAACTTTAAAATCTATATTGAAATCAATTGTTTTAAGGCAATATCCGATTTATCCGGTAAAAATAAATCTCTTTCCAGATTGCTGGCTAAATTACCAGAAATCTTGCACATTTTCTGAAATTGTTATGTAATGCATAATATTTTTAAGTTCAAAATTTCTAGAATTTAAAGCATATTTTGTTAATAAAAATAACATTTTATAAAAGATTTTTTTTTTGACTTGCAAATGGTGGAACTGGTTTATTGTGTTTTCATCTAAAAACATGTCTCAAATCCAATCATATATGTTCGATGATTTGAACTCATGGAAAAATAAACAGCTGTTCTTTATATTCTTGACTGATAACAATTATTCCTTTAATCACCAATATAATTTAAGGCTGTCTTCAAATAATTTGCGGTTAAATGGTTTGTTATTAACGAGTTGCAGTTTGGAAGGTATTTATTGATTGCTTGATATGATATATAAGAAGTCCTTTTAGCTGTGTGAAAATTCCAGCAACTGTCCATAGGCAATTTAACATGTGGGTGGTCACTCTGAGGCCTTGTTTGAATATTCCAGTAACTTTTAT
>NC_088934.1:20497500-20527500 GCF_038396675.1 Hydra vulgaris | reverse complement strand
TCGTGCGGTGTTAGTTTAATTACCAACTAGTAACTCCAATTATAAAACTTACAATCAACTTAATTTCCATTATTCCGTTAGATGTAAGGTTTTTTCTAATGCATTTCCCAAATATTATGTTCAATGTTTTAAAGTACTACTTAGAGGAATTAGCTTTCTTTAACTATTCCAGATCAGGTCAGGTTCAGGGTCATCACAATCACCTTGCTACTGGTATCGTGTAACCCAGTCCTACCTACCCCATGTCCTGCTACCTACTAGGATTTGTATTTTTAGGCCAAGGCATCATTTTCTATGTAACTATATTTTCTATGTAGACTGATAAATGTCTCTCCTACATAACCTGGTTCCAGACAAGTTTGGAAGTTTATATTCCCTCTTGTCAGTTCCAAGTCTAGCCTCATTTCAACATATTTCATGGTTTTCACCTTCTAACTCTAATCATTTTTTTCATCTTTCTCAAACAAACAAAAAACAACTCTCTTGAGAATACCTTTTTATTATTGCAAGAAATCAATGTAAAAAGGTGCTACGCTCCGACAATAAAGGTAAGTTGAACATTCTATCACTAATTCATGGATCTGATCTTATTACCCAAGAATAAGGCAGAACTATTCAAGTTACTAGATTAGAATTATTAGATTCAATAGTTGAATTAGAAAAAAAGTTCTTTACAAAGAACTTTTTTTCTTATTCAACTTTTGAATATAATGGTTATACTCTTTATGCCATTTCAGTTAAACAGATTAACCCTTTTGTTAGACATCAAAATCACTCCAGCTTCTGATGTTAAAGCCATTTCTCAAGTGCTTGACTGAATTTTCCTGTCTGCTTGTCTTCTCCATTAGCTTGCTTCATATGGTATATCTGGGAAAATTTTTGAGAATTATCAAATCCTTTGTTTCTAACCGCTTTATTAAAGTCATCCTTGTAAACCAACCCTCTTCTTCGTTTCAAGTAATTTCTGGGGTATCTAAAGGTTCTATCCTAAGTCCTGTATTATTTCTTTTCTACTTTAATGATCTTCTTGACAATCTTACATCTAAAGTGGCTCTATTTGCTGACAAGTAACTTCATACTCCTGTCTTGACAAAAAGTCTTCTCTTTTCGATCATTTAGAACAGACAGCCAATATTGAATCTGATCTCATTTCTGTAACAGCTTGGGACTTGTGGTAGCTTGTCATTTTTAACTCCAAAAAAACTCAGTTATTTACTGCAAACAATTATTTTAATATTAACAACATTTCGATATTAATGAATGGCAACCCTCTCACTGAGTCTTCTTAACATCTTTTTGGATTATCATTCACTACTGACCTCTCAATCAAAAAGTTATATACAATAGATTGCTAAATTAGCGTCTGCAAAGGTTGATTCTCTTTATTGTGCTTGCCATTTTCTTCATGCTGATTCCACTCTCTATCTCTACAAATCGCTTATTAGCCCCTCTATGTTATACTGTTGTTATACTTGGACTTGTTCTTCTAATGGTCTTTTTCTTCTATACAAGGTTGAAAAATCCATTGTAAGCGTAGTTGGACCCCTCTATCTATCCAAATACTATCATGGTCGCTAGTCAAAGGAGCTATCATCTCTAGTTCCATTAACCAAAACTTATTTTCTCTCGACTGGTCATTCAGCAAAGTCTCATTCTTTTACTGTATCTGCCCCTACATGCTCTAAAAACTTTTATTCGTCTAGTTTTTTTCTCGGCACTTCACCTTTAGAGCTCTCTTATATCTTCATGTTTTTTGACTCTCTATTCTATTTTTCAAGTAATTCCCTAACTTGTTGGGAGTGATTCAGAATTAAAAAAAAAAAAATTATAATTTTGGATTTTACTTTGAAGTCATATTTTGCGTAAATTTAATGTTTTATTTACTTTTTTGATAAACTCTGATGAAGCAAAGGCATCTAAAACAATTGATCTAAATGATTTCAGCAACAAATTTACCGTTAGTATAATTATAATTAACACAAAATATTGCCTTATTGAAGTTATAATGGAGTTATAAGGAATGGTCTATACAAATAACTAGTGTTTAAAATTTTGAAACAACTTTGTACTTAGATAAGTACTTGCTCTTTGAGGTTTCAGTCAGGTCACCCATCTACTGGTAACATGTAATCTAGTACAACCTGATTTACATATGTCAGATGAGATATTAGGGCTGGTGACTGCAACGTACTTAGGAAAAGGAAAACTCTGTTATAAAAACTTCTGTTTAATTATGGATAAGGTTAGGAGTAGAGAGCCTATATACTCAGAGAGCGGACATACGGAAAATGGCAGCCATGTTTATGCCAAATTAGCGTGTGACAAATGAATTTAAGTAAAAACAATTGTATAACCCAATATTTTAAAGAAAAATTTGTTTTGAAAATTTGAGTACTTTATGTTTTTCTTAGCAGTTTTTTAATAAAATTATTTATTAAACAAAAATTTATTTGGCAAATAAATAAATTCTTTAAAAAAAAACGTCAAAAAACTACTTGTAATTTATAAGTTACTTAACAAAAGTTTAGACCTGACAAAAGTTTTACAATTTTTTTTATTAATTAGTTTTAGTTGAATCTATTCTTTCAAAGCCAATGCTTGTATTATCATATCTTGCTGCCAAGTTCAAAATAATATTTTTACTTCATTTTTATTCCTTAAGGCTAAATATTACAGGTCTGAACTTTTTAAACCTGTTTTCAAGCTTTAATCAAAATTAATGAGAATTAGGATAAAAGCTGAACTTTTAATTTTTGTATCAGTTTTAATTTGCTCATCAATTGACTTTCTCTTAGAGTATAGAACTACCATTCTTTTAGGTAAAAAGTTATGCCAAAAAATGATCTGAATATTAATTCTATCTAAAAAAAAATGCAAAGTTTGTTTTATTAGCAGAAAATAAACTTCCCACATTATGCTGTTTGTATAATCAGCATTTACTCAATTTTTTAAAATATTGTGATTTAAAGCAAATTAGGAAAGTTCTTTAATTTACTTCAACTCTAGAAGTCATATATATTTAAAAAACTACATTAAAATGCATTATAAAATAGTAGTTTGGTCAGTATTACTCAAGATTAAACTTGTTGTTTTATCCAAATCTTTGAGTAAAACAATGTGCTCTTTTTTGTGTGGATTAGTGGACCTTACTGTTAACTAAGTCAAGAAAACACAATAAAAATCGATGGTCATTATTCGGTATAGTAACTGCACTTTTATAATGTAATGTTTTTAAAAGTTAAGCAAAACAAATAAGTTTCAAGTCATTTTTGTATTGAAAAGCTGTAGGAATTACTTGTTTTGTGAACGTACCAGTTATAAATATTTTTTTAGAAGTTTAGAATAAATCGCAATTTCATATTAAAAGTTTTTTTTTTCAAGAAGAATATTTGGTTGTTGACAAAATAACACCAGATGGAATAAGTTTCCACCTTAGTTTTCTACATAGGCTCAATACACATAATCGAATAGTACCTCTATAATTTCATTGAAAAAATGCTTTTGTTTTATTGTAAATATAGTGATTTTCTATACTAAAAGCCATAGTAAGGTTTTGTGATTCCATAAGTGTAAACCATTTATTAATAATTCAGTTAAATCAAGCAGTTGTGAGTATAGAATCATCTTTTTTTATTTGCAATAAATTTCAATCCACAACTTTTATTATAGTTCATTACAATATAATACTCTTGATACTCTTGTTTTGTTAAAATGTTTTTCATCAAGATGCTAAACTTATAAGTAAACATATTTAGAATGTCAACATGTGCAGGAATGTTAATCTATGACTAGTGATAGAAGTATATATATTTTTTGAACTCCAGCTGTAATTATGAAAGGCTTGTTACATGAGAGAGATGTTCTTGTATTCTTCAATAAATAAAGTACATTGCTAAAAAATCAATAAAACAACTTGAATCACATGGATGTTTATTTAAACTGGAAAAAGTATAACTTTAAGTGCAGCTTATGCTAAAAAATCTTCACATTGACTGGTTATTTGCACCTTTATAAACAGAACTTTCACTATAATAATATTTTACAGTTTATTTTCATCTCGTAGATATTCCTCTAAGCATAAAAACTAAAGTATGGTTAGCTTGGTCATAAATTATGACCTTATTATAGTATAATGTTAAGGTAATCTAACAGTTCCATAGTATGAGCTTGATATGTATCATAGTTACCACTTTCAGTTATTGACATGACATCAGTAGTTAAAGCACATTCTTTTTCATGAATTTTTATTACATTCACATCAGTTTTCATAAACTTTTACAAATATTTATCAAAAATTTAATAGCAAATTCACTCGCAGTTAGTTTTTTTTTGGCAAAAACATGGGGTCAAAAGCCATCAAAATCGAACATCCAATCAAAAACGATCACACGTATGTCCGCTCTCTGAGTATATAGGCTCTCTAGTTAGGAGGAGCTTATAAACATTGGATAATAATATTCAAAGGGTTAAGTATTTTTATCATGATAATACCACTCATCTTCAATTAGTGTTATCATAATAAAAATACTTAACCCTTATCTGCAAAACAGATTAAAGCTGGAAAGATATATAATTGAAAAAAATTGCTCCAACCTTTTCATAATGTTATTTATATTCGAAGTTTGAAACAAAAATATATGTGTGTGTATATATATATATATATATATATATATATATATATATATATATATATATATATATATATATATATACATGTATATACATATATATGTAATATAAATATATGTGTATATTACATATATGTGTATATATGTATTATATGTATACAGTGTCTCAAAAAATTAGTGCTGTATTTTTGTAAATTTAGATTTTTTTGGTAAACTCAAGATTAATAAAAATAAAAGAACATGTTTTTAAGTAGATTTTCTTTATTTTAATGTAAAATATGAATCACAAAATTTTTAGCCTTAAAATAAAGGAACTTAGGTTGTTTTTTTATTGTCAAAAAAATATTCGACGAAACACATTATTTGTTTCAAAATTAATTATTATATAACAAAACAACTATTTTAATACTTAGTTGGGCCTCCCTTTGTTTGGATTACAGCTTCTTGACGTCTAGGCATTGATTAGACTAAAAATTTTGTTTGTTCTAGCTGAATCTTTTTCCAGGCTTCTACAATTGCCACTTTGAGGTTATCTTTTTTGGAAAATGACGGATCTCCAATTTTTAGGTCTAAAATTTCCCACAAATGTTCAATGGGATTAAGGTCCAGTATTGTGCGGACCATTCCAAGACCTCAACATTATTTTCAGCAAACCACTTCTTGGTTTTAGTGGCACTATGCTTGGGATTATTATCTTGCTGAAATATAAATCCCAGATCCAAGCCGAAGTTTTCGAGCAGACGACTTCAAATTTTACTTTAATATGTTTCTGTATTGCACCTTATCCAATATAGTATCAATAAATTGGAGTTTTCCGATACCCTTCCAAACCATTGAACCCCATACCATCACGTTACCGCCACCATAATTGAGAGTTTCTCTCACACAGCCTAATTTTTAGGCTTCTCCGGCTTTTCTGTAATAAAAATTTTCAAAAAAATATTTCGACTTGTGTGTAATAAACCATATTTGAGTAAGAAACACATGAAAAGAAGATTGGAGTTTGCTAAGAAGTTCAAAAACACGCCGTTAAGTTTCTGGAAAAAGATTCTGTGGGGCGACGAATCGAAATTTAAGTTAAAGTCATCTGATGGAGCCCAAAAAGTTTGGAGAAAAGCCGGAGAAGCCTACAAATGTGTGAGAGGAACTCTCAATTATGTGATGATATGGGGTTCAATGGTTTGGAAGAGTATCGGAAAACTCCAATTTATTGATACTATATTGGATAAGGTGCAATACAGAAACATTAAAGTAAAATTAGAAGTCATCTGCTCGAAAACTTCGGCTTGGATCTGGGATTTATATTTCAGCATATAAACATTGGCATAAACACTAGAAAACAAGGTGAACTAAACAATTTGTTTATGAACTAAAAATATATAAAAATATATAATATATAAAAGATATATATATACATACATATACATATACTGTATATGTATGTATATATATATCTTTTATATATACTGTTACAAAGATGTTCCGTAAGATGTTACACAACTGTTTATATATAACATTACTGAATCATATTCAACTGTTGCGTGGTTTATAATGCTTCATGGTAACATGTATTGGAATATAAAACTTTAAACTGAACTCTCGCTATATTATTATAAAATATAATTGTTACACAATAATTAATACAATTGTTAGTCTCCAACAACCAGGATTATTCATCCCGTAGTGACTGGTAACTCTCTTTAGGCTGATTGTCGACAACTCCCTCTTAACATCAGAGGTGTAACGGATATGGTTTTTTGTGTATCCGGCCAGATACGGATATGCCGGATATTTATTTTTATATCCGGCTGGATATGCCGCTATTATGCTGATATTGAATATCATTATTTGCCTAATCAGAATAGAATTGAGTAAAAAGGTTCATTTTTAGTGAGTTGTTTTGTATACAATATCATTTAGAGTGACAATAGGCATACTCAATGACAGATTAAAGGGTGCAGCTTTCCCCGGCCTTCTAAAATTGGGACTCAGTAGGGCACCCAACTTTTTTAATATATGTTATTACAGTTGCGGGTCTTATCTAGCCTTTCGTAAATTATGTCCCTTTAATTGTTTCATTGAATTATTATTATCTAAACTTTTTAAGCTAAATTTCTAATATTTTTAACTGTCATATACATACTTTCATATTATGAATATATATATATATATACATATATATATAAAATATATAAAGGTATATATATTATATATACATTGCAGATAAGAAAAAAACTTGTTTAAAAAAATGCAAATGTAGCAAAGTATGTTTCTTTGAATAAAATACATACTTTGCTACATTTGCAAAAATAATAAAAATATTACACTGAATTTCTTAAATGCATAAAAGAATTTCGAGGAATTTATACTTCTACATAATTGGAATTTTGAAATTAAAACGTTTCTTTGAATGAATATTTTGAAATCATTTTTCGAAACAACAAATTTTTATTACATTTTATTATCTTCAGATTGAGTTTTGCAAGAAGTTTTCATTCATTATTTTTAAACTAACGTTTTATTTGTTCTGTAATAAAAGAATAGTGTATACGATATAATGTTATTATCTATAGTATAGATAATAACGTTGTATCGAAATTATCATTTATTATTATAGATTCTATATCAACAAATATTTTGGTATCAAATGTGTTTATTTTAGTTAAATATTTAATATCAATTGTGAATACGTATAGTTTTACATTTCAGGAAAATTTAACAATGAGGAGCTTTATCTGGTCATTATATAAAATAAATGACGCAAGTGATGCGTATGCAACCTGTAATATCTGTAAAAAAACAATTAAACGTGGAACTAAGGAGGCTGGGCAAAAGTGTTTTAGTAGGACACCTCTGCATAACCATATTAAAATAAATCATCCAAAAGAATATCGTAAAGAGAGAAATAAAAGTGAACAGAAAAGAACAGCTCAGCTCACACCGGCAGTTTTCTCAACTGGTACAACAGAAAGTGAGGAAATCGCTTGTGAAACTTCTAAGCAGACTTCAATAGATGAGTATTTAAAGTCAAAAAAAGTATGGAACATTGATGATTCTAGATCCCAAGCTATTCATCGTAAAATTGGGTTAATGATGGCCTTAGACAACCAGCCGTTTACTTTAGTTGAAGATACAGGTTTCAATAATTTAATAAATCATCTAGAACCTAGATATTCCTTACCAAGTAGAATATATTTTTCCCAAACAATAACTCCTAAACTTTACATGGAATTAAATAATAAAATTTCTATTAAGTTAAAAAAAGCAAACCACATAAGCTTTTCTTCAGATATATGGACATGCCCGATATCTCACGAATCATTTATTTCATTGTCAGGCCACTGAATTGATAAAGATTTTAACAGAATTGATGTGGTATTACATGCTTCTCATTTTTCTGAAAGCCATACAGGAGTAAACATATCTGAAAAGTTAGAAAGTATGTGTGATAGCTGGAAAATTCAAGTTGAAAGACGACACCTTCTTGTAAGAGATGGTGCTAGCAATATCTAGCACCATCTCTTACAAGAAGATGTCGTCTTTCAATATAATTAGGTTAAAGGGAGTAATCTAGCCAAAATTCCATCAATCCATTGTACCATTCATTTACTTTATTGTTCAATTAGTTGTTTCAGATTCAATCATGAGTGGAAATATTGTAATTGATGTCCTTGCAAAATGTTGTCGACTTGTAACTCATTTCAATCATTCGTCCCTAGCATGTAGCAATTTTAAGAAAATTCAGCAACAACAAAATCTTGACAATCTTTGTCTTGTTCAAGATGTCCCAACAAGATGGAGCAGCAATTATTTGATGCTTGAAAGATTAAGCAAATTAAAAATTCCAGTTCAACTATACTTAGCAGAACGTTCTGACTTAATGACTTTTTCTACTTTTGAATGGACACTTATATCAAGCATTATTAAACTGCTAAAACCTTTTTTCCAATTAAATCAGGAAATGAGTTCAGAAATAACAACTTTGTCCTCTGTTATTCCAAATATATGCACATTAAATAAATATATGTCCAAATGTCAAGTTGATTTAAGTATTCAAAAAACTCAGGGTCAACTTAAAACTTCTTTAAAAAATCAATTTTTTGCAAAAGCAAACAATGTAAAGTCTTTGCACATCACGAAAAATAGATGCTATGTTATGGCTACATCAATAGATCCAAGATATAAGTTTTCTTTTTTTGATGATGATACCAAAAAACAGGCTAAGTATTGGTTAATAAATGATGTTTTATGCTTTGAAAAAACAATAGTTTGTTCAGAAGAAGTAGATTTTCATGTAAATGAATCACCACAATTAAAGTTTTCAGTAAATACTGAAAAAGAAGAAGACCCACCTGAATCGTGTTTTAAAGAGATTATAAATGCTACATCTGAAAAAATGATACCTTCCAAATAAGGAAAAGTAGAAAAAAAATCGAATGAGATTTTGATTAGAAAAGAAATAAAAAAATTTATTTCTGAACCACTGGTAGACAGAAAATGCTGTCCATTGAAGGCTTGGACGCAAGAAGAACGGTTTCCTCTATTAAAAGAAATTGCTTTAAAACACCTATGCACTCCAGCATCATCCGTATTTTCAGAAAGAATGTTCTCAGAATATGGTAACATCTATGAGAAAAAAAGATCTAGAATATTACCTAAAACAGGAGAAATGCTTTTATTTATTCATCACAATGGTAGGAAAATAGATTAACTCTTTTATTTGCATTTACTCATTTGAAATTAGTTATTTGTTGAAATTTTGTTTGTTATTTTCTGTATGTATTTTTTCTTTCTTATGTAATATAAGACTTGTTGCTTCATAAAATTTGTTAATTGGAGTTACGAGCCATCCATAAAGTATGTAGACACGCATGGAGTGTGGGAATACCAAAATATCATATCCGGCCATATCCGGCCGGATAAATAATATACCCGGCCGGATACCAAATACCGGATTATCCGGCATTTTGTTCGGATAATCTGGCCGGATATCATATCCGTTACACCTCTACTTAACATTCACTAACCCACGTTTTTATATGTTTTTCAGACGCTAGACGCGTTTTAGTTCATAAACAAATTGTTTAGTTCACTTTGTTTTCTAGTGTTTATGTCAAATGTTTATATGGTTTGATTAACTCAAGTGTTCCTTTTGAATGGTTTGTTTGCAACCTTTGTAACAATTCTTCTATATTCTTTTATATATATATATATATTTTTTATAGGGATATCAAATTGCTCTGTTCTATAGTTCAATTACCGATTCTCTTATAAATAAAAGTTTTATTCAATGTATAAAATGAAAGAATATGAAACCTGGAATATAAAAAATACAAAAATCATTATCATTATATTATTATTATTATTATTATTGTTATTATCATCATTTTCTCATTTTCTCATTTTCATTATCTCAATTTCTCATTTTGATTGTTATTATTATTATTTCTATTTTTGCTGTTTTTAGAAATTAAAGTAAACTTTTTTTTTTTGGGGGGGTTTATTAGATTTACAATGAAAGACTATTTGAAGTTATGTTCCTTATTTTACCTGGATTGTTTCTTCATGCAAAAAAAAGTTTTATTGAAGAAGTTGTAAACCTTTGCAGTATTTCTTATTTAAAAAAAAACTTGAAAAAAAAATCAGTTAAATTGTTTAATTTAATAATTAATTACAAAGATGAAACTGTCAGAGAGATATTATATACATCAACCATAGCAGTTTTAAAGGTATCATGTTTAAAGGCATTATTTATACAAACTATTTAATACTAAAATTTATATATTTTATTTATTAAAACTTATAGTTATAAGTATATTAGATTTAAAATTTTAAAAATTATTGTTATTGACAGTTATTTATTTTTCAAAAATAAATTTTTATAATTGTTACTTTATCATTTCTTTAATTAGTATTGGAATAGAGATTCTTGAATAAATTAATCTTAATTCAATGTTTTTCATGAGATATTTCAATTAGATTAAGTATATGTTAACTTTTTTTTAAGAAATCAATGTCTGTTTCTTTGGTGTGTGAACCTCTTTCAACATTGTATCAACATGCTATGTTTCTTATTCGCAAAAATGTATTTTCAATAATCATCTGTGAAGATATTCACCATGACAACCAAAAGGTATTTGTGTATCTCTCTCTCTCTCTCTCTCTCTCTCTCTCTCTCTCTCTCTCTATATATATATATATATATATATATATATATATATATATATATATATATATATATATATATATATATATATAAACCCTCGGAATTAGGGTCGGCATTCGGCAATGCTGACCTAACTGCCGACCTGAAAGTATTTGAGATCGGCGAAAAATTGCTGATCTCGTTTCTATGTTTTATGATTAGACCTTTGTATCAAATAATTTTTGCCAGCCTGATGCCGAACTCAAAAAGATTGAGGTTGGTAAATTATTGCCGACCTTATTTTTCGTAATTCCGAAGGTGATATATATATATATATATATATATATATATATATATATATATATATATATATATATATATATATATATATATATATATATATATATATATATATACAAGGGTGTCCCAAAAAACAACATTTAAAAAAAATTTATGGTGCCACCCTCTAAATATGTTCAATATGATAAAATAATACTGGTTTTGAAAAATTTTTGAATAAAATAATTTATATTTATTGAACATAAAACTATTTCCTAATGTTATCAAAACAAAAATCTTCAAAAGTGTTATGTTAGGTCTCAAATAAAGCGAAAATATATAAAATTTCAAAAATAATAATTGTATTATAAAAAACTTATTGAAAAAAAAAAATTGTCAAAAAAATTGGTAAAAATGCACTTTTTTCTTTTTTGAGTTAATAAGTGTCATTTTTTATGCTGTATAATCTAAGAAATTTTTATATAATATTGTTATCTTTTTCTGAAATTTTCATATGATTTTGCTTCATTTGAGACCCAACATGAAACAGTTTTGAATAATTTTTTTTTGATAATATTAGGAACATGTTGTATTTTAAGGGTCTTGAGGGACCCCTAAAAATATTTTTTATTCAAAAAAGTTTTAAAACCAGTGTTTTTTTATCATACAAAACACATTAAGGGGGTGGCAGCATATATTTTTCAAAAATGCTTTTTGGGACACCCTAATATTATATATATATTATATAATATTATACCGGGCTCAAATTAACGCAAAAAAATCTTATTGCAAAAAAAAATTTAAATTTGTGTAATGTAAGTTAAAACTACATGCGCTTACTGGTTTTTGTTGCATACAAAATGAACAATTACGTTTTTACATAATTCGTATTTGGTAATATTTTTGTTTTATTAATCAAATGGTTTGTCATCCATAAAGTCACCCTATATTTGTTAATTTTTAACCTCTTCTCTTATGTCGCAAGCAATCACAAATCACAAGCACCCCTTTCCCTCAAAACTGTGATAGCAGTTTTTATGTCAAAATTATTTTAAAAGATTTAAATGTAAATTCTACAAGGATTTACATTTAAATCTTATGCTTATTGCCTTATATTTATTAGGTTACATTTTAGAAATTCAACCTAATGAAAATAAGGCAATAAGCATAAACATAAGAAGCATAAGTAAAATTTTTGACTAATTAAAATATTTTTTTATTAAAAATAAGTAATAATAAAGTTGTCATACTGAAGTAACTTTTTGAAATTGCTCTTGGTCATGCCGAAAAAGCTGTTTTCGATTTGATAACTTTCATAAAATATATGAAAAATCACTCAGGAAGAGTGCCGCCAGTTTTTTAAAATTGCCTTTGTTAATTACTTTTGATGAATGAGTTCAATACTTTTGGAATTTTTTTTTTATGTAACTCTAAAAAATCCAACTCTGAATATAAAAAATCCACGATAATAATTGCTCTGTGACATAAGTGATGTAATGTTAAATATATAGTATCAAAATAACAAGTGTATTTTTCTTAGCCACCTCTGATGAATTTATAAATATTTTGTTTAAATGGTATAAAATTCTCAACATCTTGTAAAAATTTCCAATACAACCTGCTTTACTGATTTGCAGAAATCTGACCTAAAAGTTGGAACAATTTTTTACTGTGTTTTCTGCGTAACATAAGTTAAGTGGCATTTTCAGTAATAAATTCGCCCTTTTTTTTGGCTAGACTCAAAACTTTTTAGATTATTTTATTCTTTAGACTAACAGCTTTCATACAAAATAGATAAAAGTTTAATTTACAGTTAAAATAGGCAAATATTTGATAAAGTTGTTGCACATGTGACATAAGTTAAAATTGGAATTGCCCATATGCTTAAATTATTTTTTTAGAAAAAATTTCTCTGAACAAAAGTAAAATGATTTATTAATTTTAATTGTATTTTTTTATAATTTAATTTTTAATCACTTTTGCAAACACTGGTTTAACATTTGCAATAATATATTTTTACTTTTAAAACTATTTTCAAGAAACAAAATATAATAATCTATTCAAAACATTTAAGATTTAAATAAAACTTCCTCACTTGAACTAAGTCTGATATAGATACTGTAGCTAGATATACATTTAACTTCCAGCAGTGGTTCTCGCTATGCTGGTTATTACGGACTGGATATTACGAACACTGCTGAGTTAAATTTATAATTATTAAACGTTAAAATTCTTTTAAATTTTTCCAATTTTTTTTTCAATTTCAAATTTCAATCACAAAATTATTTGAGTTGGAGAATTTTAGAAGACTAAAATTATTTTGTTCATCTGTACATCCAAAAGAATTTTTTTGGCACAATTGGAATCAGTATCAGCATCGGCCTTTTTTTTTATTAATTTACCAATTTTCCAACTAATGACATTTTAATATTTTTATCCTGCATTATGATAATAATAAAATAATTAAATAAATCAAACTTTAAGTTTTACTTAGAATTTTTTGAGAAATTGTTTATATTGACTTTGTTTAAAGGCAAATTTGTTTATTCTTAAGATGATGTTTATTACCATTATTACCATAATGTTGTTTTTAGAATAATTTTATTTTGTGTTGTTCTATTGTTATACTTAAAAGCAACCTATTTAAGCATTGTTATCTATATCTACTCAAGTATAACCTATATTTTTATATGGTTGTTGTTTAGATATCTAAATTGCCAATAAATTAATAAAGTTACTGATACTTAAGTTAAAGTTACAGATACTTAAGTTACACAAACTACTTATTTTAATGCCATTTTTTTTTTTTTTAATTGAAATAAAAAGCGCTCCTCTAAAATTGTATTTATTTTTTGAAAGTTTTCTTTTCATATTAAAAAACGTTTAAAAAATTTTACATTTTTTTAACTGAGTTTTTCTATTATCTTTTAAAATAATGGTTTGGCTCTGATTTGGGAAGGCTCTGATTTGGGAATGTTTTTATTTTTTTTTTAATAGTTACTACATCTGATAGCGGAGTGTTACTACATTGCCTATCTTATAGCCTGCTGCTACAAGGGAGTGCTGCTACATCAACTATCTTATAGCCTGCTACTACAAGGGATTGTTGGCACATTGACTATCTTATAACCTGCTGCTACAAGGGAGTGCCGCTACATCAACTAAGGGTTTAGTTGGGGCAGGCAAAACTTTTTTGCCTGCTATAACCAAACCCTTAGTTGGGTCTATCAAATAATAAAAAAAACTTAAAATGAAAAAAAAATTATATATATATATAAAAAATTAAAAATATATATGTGTGTGTGTGTGTGTGTGTATGTGTGTGTGTATATATATATATATATATATATATATATATATATATATATATATATATATATATATATATATATATATATATATATATATATCAGTCTTCTCCATTTGAAATTAAATGCCAGCGCACAAAAAAGTGCTGGCAGGATGGTCATTTTTAAGTTAGCCTGCCCGATTTAAAAAACTCATTTTTTTCTGCTATTTAAATTGAAATAAAAAGTGAAAAGAATGCTTTGAATAAATACTAGATAAAAGAATAAGAAACTGGTAAAAAAAGGCCACATTTCGTAAAAGTTGGACAAATGAAAAAAATTTTTTTTTGCAATTTAAAAAAAAAGAAGCTTTTATTTTATTATATTGCTAAAGTTTTTGCGGGCGTTTATGCGAGCATGAAAAAACTTGAGTGCAAAAGCACTGGCTAAAGAGATAAGACTGATATATATATATTTATTTATTTATATATATATATATATACACTCTTGCTTGGTCGTTTTTAATTTTTTTAATTAGTTTTATTAATTTTATTAGTTTCCTCAATTAAATTCATCTTTTTTAGTTTTGACATAATCTGTACTTAATTTTGTCTTGCTAGATGCAATAGAGTAGTTAAGTGCCGTTTTTTACCACATCGGGTAAGTTTATGATCTTTACTATCCATTAGGTTTAAGGGCACTGTTATAATAAGGAGTGGTTCAATTATGTACTTCTTTAATTGAAGAAATATTGCTTATATGGTTAGATATCATTGTGGGAATTGACTTATAAATATTTGGAGGATGATTTGAACTAATAATAATATATAATGGATTGTCACTTGGTTTTTTATACAGCTGAAAAGAATTGTTAAACAGGTTGAGCAATATGTCAAGGAAGTTAACAGTTTTTAAATAAGTATTTTATTGTTATATTTAGCTTGAATTTTTATTTAAAAAGAATGATGGGATTTTTCTTCATTATTTCTGATTGCAGTCAAGTAATATTATGGAAACAGCAAAGTTCGTCATCTCTATAAAAACTGTTGGTTTTTAATTCGTATTCTTTGCTAATGGTAGATAAAATAAGAAGTCCTACCAGTTCACATAACTCAGCTTTTGATTTTTTTAACCCACATACTATTTCTTGTAAAAAGTAAGGATTTTCATGAACAGTAAATAATGTCAATTGTCTTATCTGAAATTTGAGTACAATTTTTAACGTGAATTAAGGAATTCTGAATAAGTTGTTTAAAAATGGAAGGATAAAATATCATATTGTACAAAAATACAGTTTTTTGTCATTGATATTATGGAACCATTTAAAATGTCATTTTTGCTATGCCATTGATGCACATGGATAGCATTTCTAACTTTTTTATTAATACTATCTAGTAAAATTTTGCTGACTTATCCTAGCTCAGGCTTAGCAGAGTTGAATAATCGCCTCTGAGAGTCAACTACATTTATGAAAAATATATGCTTCCATCCCCTTAATGTGTTCTATATAATAAAAAAAACACTGGTTTTGAAAATTTTTTGAATAAAAAATATTTTTAGGGGTCCCTCAAGACCCTTAAACATACAATATGTTCCTAATATTATCACAAAAAAAATTATTCACAATCAAATTCTCTTTTTTGCTCTTTAATGGGAATAAATGCTGTAGCAAAGACATTCTAATTGATCATCAATACTCAAAATTGTTGCTATTATTTTAGCCATATTAATGTTGTTGTATTCTACAATATTAGATTTTTTATAACTCTTAGTAATATTATCGATATAAAGTTTTCATATGAAAGCTTATCAATTTTCAAGTTTTTGAGTTTTATCTGCAAAAATGATTTTCTAAAGATTTTATTTTTAGTGATGATTTAATTGCAAAGTTGTAATGGATAGTGGTAGAAGAGATATTTTTAAATGTATTTAATAAATCATACTCATAATTTACAAGATAGGGGTATTGCAGTGGACATTTTCTTGTTTCAAGATGAAAATGGCAAACAAGTTCTTGGTTGGGGTTTTTATTGCACATCAAATCTTTTAATTGTTCTTTTAAAAGTTTTTAAAAAAATTTGAAACAGATTGGCAATTTTTTGCTGACCTCAAACACTTTTAGATTGGCACTTTTAGATTGCTGACCCTAATTCTGAGGGTTATATATATATATATATATATAATATATATATATATATATATATATATATATATATATATATATATATATATATATATATATATATATATATATATATATATATATATATATATATATATATATATTAAACAATTTTAAAATGTATTCTACAAAATAGAGTGCTCAATGTACTTAAAAGAACAGAGCAATTATAAATTAGTAGAAAATCACTTAATAAAAATTTTTCTCATTTTACATTATGTTTCATCAATAAAGACTCATCAGAAATGAATGATCTAATTAATAAAGCTTCAATTTATACCAAAAATTAAATTACAGGAAGTCGCAAATGTCTTAACTACTGTAAATTTTCACACATTTGTGGAATTTGCTGACACTGTTATAAAAAGAATTCTTTAGAAATGATTTACTTATGCTTTTTTAGAAAAATATTTTTAAAAAAGGGGACTTAATGTAGCTATTATTTGAGCTCATTTATTTTTATAGTTTTTTAGGAGAAACTTATTTTCGTGCCTGCATATAGAAATTAATTCCGATTTTTTGTTTAATAAACATTCTTGGTTTGCATGTGTAATTATTTCAATATAAATTTCAATATAATATTTCAATTCAGTATAAAATCATCATTATTTTTACCGTTTAATTCCCATATTTTGACAGCATGGTGTCTTTTGAATACTTTTTATTTTTAAAAGATTGCTTATGATTGGCAAAATGTTTTTTTCATTCACCCTCTGTTATGCCAATATATTGTTTATCAGGTACATTCTATATATATATATATATATATATATATATATATATATATATATATATATATATATATATATATATATATATATATATATATATATATTTATATATATATATATATATATATATATATATATATATATATATATATATATATATATGTATGTATTTTCATCTATATGTATTTATAAACATAATGTGAATTTCAATCCAAGATAGAATATTAATTTCATTTCGCTGGGTTAAACATTTAAGCAGCCTTGGCCATAACCTCCACCCATGCTATGGTTTATCAAACCCTGCCCCGGTCAAATATTAGCCCTGGTTGCTTACTAGACACAATGTGAAAAAAAGTGTTTTTTTATAAGCATATTTTCCAATGGAATTTTCTCCAAAGTTTCACTTTTCAGTTTTCAGCGAATGTTTTTGGCTTAACCTCTCAGACTGCAAGTTTCATGATTTAAATATGGTTTTGACTAAAATGAGCCGCTTGCAGCTCATTTTGATAAAAGGCACTTAGCTTTCTCAGCCCAGTCAATTTGGATTACCTTTCACAATCAGTATTAATTGAAACTTTCTTCAATTTATTAAAATTGTTAATTTGTTTCTCTTTACAAATGCCTGTTTAACAAATTTATCACTTATCACTGATATGTGCTGTATAAGTTCTGTTACAGTAGAATTTTTTGATGTTTGCATATGTTTTAGTTTTAGGTTTTCTCCACTCACCCCAGGATACTTCGAAGTCAAGCGTATCAACAGTTTACAAGTGTTTTTCAAACTGTTTTATACATTTGCATGCAGTGCATTTGCTATATGCGCAATCATATGTTCAAGACTCACAAACAATTTTTTTTATCATTTCAGGTCCAACTTTGATCGAAGACACTTGAATCAATTTTGTTAATGTATCCAAGGCAAATAACATATTTTCATGTAAACTACAAACACAAACATTATGCAGAAATTTTGTTATAGATTTCACATTGCGTGGACACAGCTCACAAAATTTGTTCAGTCCAATTTTGATGTGCTGATGTTTTTCCTTGAATAACTGGAAAGGTTCTTCCAGCGTGTGATAGTTTTCCATCAGGCAATTAAATCTGTTTGAAATCTTTTCTGTTGGGTGATTTTTGGGAAATTTCTTCTAAAAGTTTACATCTGATAAAACATCACTTTGAGAAAGTCCACATAGCTTTGAACATTCTGGACCTGAATTTTCTTTACAAGCTGAACTATTTAAAAGAATAAAAAGAACTCTTACTTCTTTTCTTTTGCATATAGTAGTGCTTCAAAAACTTTTTTCAATGTATTTCCTTTTTTGTTGAACGTTTTTTAAAGATAAGTTCAGTCTTTTCGATTGATTTATAAGTTTTCTTTTTAGACCACAACTTTTTACAACTCTTTGTTTTGCTTTAGCAGAATAAGCTGCTTTTTAATTTGAAACGGCTCTCACTTTTTCTTGATATCTCTTAGATCTTTCTCTGGACATTTTTTTTAATCAGGACTTGGAGACACATTGTAAGCTTGGTATTCTGCAGAATGTTTTTTTTTTTTTTTTTTTTTTCTAATTTGGATTCCATTTCTTAAAAATATGTACTATGAAAACACAAACAATAATCCAATATTTCAAAAATATTTTCTGATAATACTTTGCGATATAAAGCATTACTTAATCTAAATCAAAATTTGAATTTTAATATTCAATTTCGACTTCCTTGATTTATTCTTACGCTATTTTATTAAACGCTAATTATCCCCTTGATGGTTTTAATGACAAAACAAACTTGAAATTATAATTATAAGTTAATATAATGTTTTTTAAATATTTTTTTTTCCAGACCAAAAGCAAAGTTACTCTTTATTGCAGGGTTTCTAAAAAAATCTACTTATTTCTTATTGATAATAAATTTTTTATATCTGTAAGTCAAGTGGTGCAAACTAGTTTTTGCGCTCATATTATTTATTGTTGCCTTTTAGAAATATATTTCAATATATTGAAGAATATATGACTAAAGATAGTACTTAAGTATTATCTTCAATCATAATGTCCTATAAGAAAAGTGCTTTTATCAGTAAAAGAAACGAGATGATCTGGTTGGAGAATCTTGTATGATTTTATGAGTCACATAGAAAAAAAGAACTGTTCCAGGTCGAATATACAACTGGGAAGGCTGCTAGTTCAAAAACTATCCATCCATCTAAAAGAAGAAAAATGTACTTAAAGTCAGCAGCAACAACGTCAACTTTCGAATCCGAGTCTAAGGCATAATATCAAGTCTGAAGATTCAGTAGAACAGTTCACAAGTACCAGCAGGTTGCTACTTAGTTGGTTAATAACTTCAAAGTTATTAACCAACTAAGTAGCAACTATTTATTGACAGTATCTCAAGATGGGATTATATTCAGATCAACTATTAAAGAAGCTGTTAAACTTAAAGAAGAAATGAAGAAAACGCTATATTTAGAAAGCTAAATATAGTATTTTCTTCATTTGGTTATTGCACTTTGATGATAAACGTATTTGTAACCAAGAATATCAAGTGTTGGAATTGAAGAAAAAGCAAAGAAAAGTTAAGTTACAAGCACTAGATCTGCAAAACGAAAAAGCAGATACTCTTATTCAAGGTATAATTTATGGAAGAGTATAAAAATGATTTTACAAACACTATGAATATAAACACTGGAAGAAGGAATGGGATTGTCAGTCAGTTATAAAGACAGTTCACTGAGAAGGTACTGGAAGAACCACAATTCATTGGTTGTCAACATCATGTTTGAGTCATCTTGATCGAGTCTCTTGCATAGTAATGAATGAAGAACTCAGAAGAAATAATATGTTGCCCCAGTTTAAAAAACAGATTTAAATTTTATAATATTTTATAATTTTATAATATAGCAACATTTTTTTTTATACAATGATTTGATTTAAAACAGTTTAATAATATTTCAATTCTACCTCAGTAGTTCTCTCATTATGCCACCATAATCACATGAAAATTCTGTTTTAACTTGTATCGTTTTCCTTCTTTAGTGGTTTCATCCACTTTAATATATCATAATATCATAGTTAAATGAATATCATAATAGCATATAAACTTGTAAAGAAATGTAAATTAAAAGTATTATAAGAAGTAACAAACAAGCAATTAACAATTAAAATAGAAAAATAGTAGTATAATTTGGATTAGGAATATAGTTTTTTTATTGATTAATTAAAAAGATAAAATTTATTTATTGAGTGTTATTTATCAACTTAGATAAACTAATTAGATATACAATCAATTAATTGTTTAGTCTTTAAAGTTCTAGAAATTTTAGTAGTTAAAAACTCACACCAGAGTTATAGAATCTAATTGTGAATTTTTGTACTATGTCATAAATATTGAATATCCGTTTATCCTGGAACTTGTAAAGAACTACAATCAGCTCAGGAAGAATTTTAAGAATGGTAAATGAGTGATTACTGGAACAGCATGATTTCATGATGATATGAAATATCTATTTAACACCAGTATTCCACATTTTGTAAGAATCTGCAGTATTTCTTTGAGTGAAGTTTCAAAAAATACCTAAATTAAGTAATATAAGAATTTCTTAGCAATACTAGCTCTGTTAGCATTTATTCTTTTAGCAGATTCATCTTTTGCAGGTATGCACACCATTGGTTTACTGACAATGCAGATGATTAACGGAAGCTATGTAGCAGCTTGCACAGTCACGAAAAAGCATTAAACTTAGTGAAAAAGTATTAAACTCAGTGAAAAATTTTTGAAATCAGGAACCATTGAGGCTGGAAATTCCCAGAACAAATCAGTTTGCAGAACAAGCAATCAAGTGTCTTCAAAATCTTTTTCATTGACATTATTTAATTTTCAGCAAGAAAATCAAATAATGTTTTTACCATTACTTTTGTACGAATATTCATAGATTTATGACCCAGAAACATGGGTTCACAAAAAAGTCATAACCCTATATATATATATATATATATATATATATATATATATATATATATATATATATATATATATATATATATATATATATACACAGGGGCTATTCTAAGAAAAAAATTTAGGTTCCCCCTCCTGAAAAAATTTAGCGGAAATATTGCAAAAATCTGTGTTTTTTTGCAAAAATAACAATACTTGCCATAAAAAAAATTAAAAAAAAAGTCCTCAATTTTTAATTTGGGTGGCGCCCGAATACGGTCAATGCTGTTGAAAATGGTCTAGAATAGCCCCTGATATATATATATATATACATATATATATATACATATATATATATATATATATATATATACATATATATATATATATATATATATATATATATATATATATATATATATATATACATACATATATATATATATATATATATATATATATATATATATATATATATATATATATATATATATATACATATATATATATATATACATATATATATATATACATATATATATATATATACATATATATATATATATATATATATACATACTATCTACATATATATATATACTATCTACGAGTCTTTTTAATAAGTCATAGGTAAAGCATTCCAACCAGCGAGAAGAATTTGGAACAGTTCATCTTCATTTTTTGCCTGATAATTTTGCAATTTTCTATTCAATATAGACCAAAGATTTTCTATTGGATTTAAATCAGGAGACTGTGCTGACCAAGACATAACTGGTATCAATTTCGATTCCAGATATTTTTTATTCAACCGTGCTGTATGTTTGGGATCGTTATCTTGTTGAAAGATGTAGTCATTAGGGAAAAGTTCTTCTATACTTGGTCAAAGTTGAAAGACTAAGATTTTGTGGTACAAATGCTGGTCCATGGTACCCTCCATCCGGTAAAGCTTCCCAACTTTGTGTGCACTAAAACAACCCCAAACATTAATCTTTTTGTCATGTTTAATGGTTGCCTTGCATGTTTGGGGATGAACTTTTCCCAAATTAATTTCCAGCAGTGAAATCGACTATTATGAAACAACACAAAAGGAGACTCATCGCTCCAAATAACTTTAGCCCATTGCTCACATGTCCAATCTTTGTGCTCAATGCACCACTCTAATCTTTTTTTGCAATTGATTTCACTAACAAAAAGTTTTTTTATTTGCTTTTTAGCAAAAAACTCCCCTGATGCTTTTATTCAACGAGATATTGTCCATTTTGAGATATTAGTAAGGTTCAATTCTAGTTTTATCTCAGAACAAATGATTTTACGATTTTTTGACGGCATTAAGAATATAGCAATCTTCCTTTTTTGATGTTTTAGGCTTTCTCCCAGATCCACTCACTTGTCAGGTAAAAATTGATATCTATCGGCCATTTTGTGCAACATATATTTTATGTGCATTTATTTTCTAATCATTTTAGTTGTTTTAAAATTATTAATGAATTCCGTATTGTATATAAACTATATTTTATTAACTTTTTATTTTTAATACAAAACAAAATAAAAGTTGAACACACGGCTACATTGATAAAAAATGTCATTTTTTATCAATGTAGCCGTTAATTCATTTTTTAAAAGACGCCAAAAATCACATTTTTTTGAATTAAGTAGTTTAGATTAAAATGTTGAAATTAGTTATTAATATAAAATTTATAGTCTAGTATTTTTTTTATTTTTTGTCTGATGGTTTTTAAAAATTTCAAACAAATATTTTAGCTTTTAAAACCCCTTTTAAATTTATTTTATAAAAATTTTAACGTAATAGTTATTTTAATGTCTATAGAAACCAGTACTTTTTATTAAACATTAAAAAGTGTTTACAAAATTAATCCTAGAAAAAGTTTGAAAAGATTTATAAAAAATTACATATTTATATAAATGTAATTATGTATAATATTCTTTGATAATTTAGATAAAATGGGTTTATTGTAAACATTATAATTAATTTGTTACTTAATTTATTAAAGTAATAAGTAAACTTAATAATTAATGTATTTAATATATTTACATAGTAATTTATGTATTTAATAAATTTGTATTTTTGTTAAACATTTTTATTACATATTTAATTATGTATTTACTAATTACATAATTTATGTATTTAATATAGTTACATAATAATTCATATATTTAATGATTTACAAAGCATTAGATCTTAGATTTATTCTTTTTCTTTAAGATTTTCTTTTTGTTGGGTAATTTATCTTGCAAATTTTATTTTTATTTTCATCGCATTTTGAAATGCCTAGAGTTGCCAAAATAAATTGCATGGTCAAGTTGTAAAAACAAAATATTTTATGCGTGGCCAGGAATGGCGTTCGATCGCTCTTCTTTAATTTTTATCGGACATCTCTTTATTGTATATATGTATATATATATATATTTTATATATGTATATATATATACTTATATATTGTATATATGTATATATATATACATATATTGCATATATGTAAATGTGTGTGTATATATATATATATATATATATATATATATATATATATATATATATATATATATATATATATATATATATATATATATATGTATATATATATGCATATATATATATATATATATATATATATATATATATATATATATATTATATATATATATATATATATATATATAACATTAAAAGAACATTTACTTCAGCAATCTGTATCATGCATATATGTGTATATATGTCATGTACATATGAATATAGGTAGACATATATACAGACATATTTTATTTAGTTTTTTTATGCTTTTATAGATATCAGCACTTGCAACTTGTGTCCTTTACACCATTTTATCCAGCTCTCTCTGCATGTCTGTAAAAATGTTTAAAAAATTAATTGAAATAATCTCACATTTTTTTGTTTATTTACAAGCAAAACTTAATACCGCTGATAAAGCTATTACTAAACTTATTCTTTCATTATTCAATCAGCAGAAAGGAATAATCAACATTTTTGGAGAAAGATCCTTTTTGTTAAAAAAAGATTGTGTCAAGGGTGCATTGAGAATAATGTTTTTGAATTCATTGAAAATGAGAAGAAAAGGATTCTTACTGATGATCGATTACTTGAAAGAATTTTCAAAAGAACTTTCTATTCAATTAAATATTTCTGTGAACGTTTCCCAAGAAAACATGTTTGTATTTGAGGCCCAGGACTGCTTGTTTCTAAATCATAATCAGTATAAAAATATTACCTCTGTTGATATTTTGAGGTTGTGGGAAATATTTTCTGTTGAGACGGTTGCAGATGACATTAGGTATTCTGCTGCTGAGCAATTAGCAATCATGCTGGAAGGTAAAACCTTTTTTTTTCATTAGATTAATTATGCTAATAAGTTTTTTTTTTTTATTTCAGCATTAAACTAAACAATGTTCAGTTAATTTTGTAAATATTTAATGTTACAAAGCATTTTAAGTTACAATGTGTTACTATGTTATCGTAAGCTACTATGACATCTTCCTCTTGTTTAGACCACACTCTACATGAATCTATTGTACCAAAAAATGCTTGCATATTCATTGTAGATGAGATTCAAAAATGTTTGTACAACAAAAATGAAAATGTAACAACATTTACTTTTTTTGTATTTTTATAATGTTGTTAACTGATTCAAAGAAAATATGTTTTAAAATTGTTTCTGTTTCATTTAGCCTGTGCCAGAAAAGCATGTTGCTTCATTGTTTCGTATCCTCCGCAATTTTATTGCAGCAAGTAAAACTATTCGACATAATTTATCATCTGAACTCCACATCTATTTTTATCTCTTTCATTATGCAACCTTGTCTGAAAAAAACAAAAACATCCAATTTGAAATATCATTTGTGCTTATGTATCTCTTATTTGAAGAAATATTGCCACCCAATAATGTGTCAGAAAAAACTATGCTTTCTGAGTGTATTGCTAAAAAGTAAACATTTTTGTTTTTCCTCCTTTTTTTATTCCCGTGAGTATTTTAAAGGTATATTAAATTATAAGATATAATAAAAAGTTGGTATAATAAAAAGTTTAACAAGAAGTTGCGTTTGAAATGGATTTAAAAATTTTTTTTTTGATGCATTTTATAAAATCAAACTTAGAAATAAAAATATAATTATAATATTAAACAATAATAAAATTATTGATAAATACTCTATATGTGCTATTTTAAAAAAAATATTAAAAATATTCCAAAAATTTAGGCCTAATATGGCGAGCCTCTATAATAATATGATAAATCTATCAAATTATATGAATCAAATTATAAGAATCAAATTATATGAATCACACCAGAAAATAATATTATGACAAGCTTTTGTGCATACAACACATAATATTTCCAATACATAATAGTCACATATTTATCAATGTGCGTTAATATAACATAATAGTCCAGCTGTTCAGAAATAGACAAAAACAAGCTTATATTAGCTTCAACACCTGTTAGCATTAGATGTGGAATTAGCATTCGCTCACAAACAATGTTTTATATCTAAAAGCTCAATAGCTAAAAGCTATTGAGCTTCTTGATATAAAACAGAACATATTCTAAAAAGGAAGAATTTGATTTCGCTCTAGGACAGTAAGTTGATAAAAGAAATAACGGAAAATATAAAAGTTACAATTAAGAAGGTGAGGGTTGCTATATCTGCTACCAGTCTTGAATTCACTACAAAAGATGATTGTCTACTTGGAACTAAAATTTAAGGAAAAGATTAAGCAATTATTATTCAAAACACTTTAAAGTATTTTGAATTAGAGGGTTATATAATTAGAATCTGTGCTGATACTGCATCAAGTAAGATGGTAGACTAAATAGAACTATAATAGTAATTAGTAAAATTCTTAATAAGTTTGTTTTGGTTTATTGGTTGTCAATTTTCGTCAACATTTTAGCGTTAGCAGCAAAAAATTATGTGAAATATTAGAGAATAAAATTTTTCATAGAAATAATAGTAATCACCTAGGAAAATATTTTGTTTTTTATTTTTATGTATATATATAAATATATATATATATATATATATATATATATATATATATATATATATATATATATATATATATATATATATAAATATATATATATGTATATATATATATATATCTATATATATATATATATATATAATATATATATATATATATATATATATATATATATATATATATATATATATATATATCAATCAAAAAAGAAAAGTATTTCAATATTTATTTAAATAGGGTTCATTAACTAATTTAATATATATTTAAAATAATTATTTTTTTTTTTTTTAACATCTTTACTTCCAACAAAACTGCAAGCAACCACTATTAGAGTTGGAAGTTACTGGAAGAGAAAAGATAAAGATTGTAGAGCAAGATAAAGATTGACAGACAACTTAAAAGATTGCAAATTATATGAATCAGGAAAGCAAGATGAAGGAAGCGAATTCCAAAGAACTGATGTTTGAGGGAAAAAAATTGGACAAATAAGAATTTTAGGAGCCTTTAGGAACAGTCAAAGTAAAAGGATGAGACTTAATTGAATGATGAGTAACACGAGAATGAATTTTAGTAGATGGCACAAGAGACATTAGCACTTTAGAGCAGTGTCCATTATAGTATTTGTAGAAAAGGGAAAGAGAAGCAACATTATGACAATGTAATATGGTTGGAGGTTGGCTGAAAAAGCAGGTCCAACTATGTTTACAATGCGTTTTTGCACCTTTTCTAAAAGAGAAAGAGCATCATTAGAAGATCCACCCCAGATATAGCAACAGTGTTCCATTCAAGGCCGGATTTGAGATTTATAAAGATAGAGAATAGAATCCAGAGTAAGAAAGTATCGAGCTCGATAAAGAGATTAGCACCTTAGCAGAATTTTGGAATCGATTTGGTATATGGTTTCTAAGAAAGATTGGAAGGAAGAGTTAATCCTAGAAGATAAAGGGTTGATGACTCCTCAAGTACATTACAATTTATAAATAAAGGAAGATCTAAATTATTGCGATAATGATTGGCTGAAAAAAATTGGCTTTTATCTAAAATAAAGTTCACCAGCTTCCGTGAGCCCCATGCTGAAGCAGTGAGATCCTTTTCAAGCTCAGATGCCCTCTCCAAGCAATCAGAGAGTGTTTGCTTCTTATCATGACAAGAATAAATGGTAGTATCATCAGCGAACAATGTCACCTTCGATGTGAGAATATTTGGAAAATTGTTAATATATTAAAAAGAGTATAGAGCCAAGGATTGAACCTTGAGGAACCCCTGAAGTTACAGGATATGAAGAAGAGTGCTGTCATTCGAGGACAACTTTTATACTACGATTGGAAAGAAAGGATTCAATAAGCTTAAAGATGTTACCAGATACACCGTAAGAAGAAAGCTTATGGAGAAGACCAGCATGCCAAACTTTATCAAGAGCTTTTGAAATGTCAAGAGCGATGGCCTTAACCTCTCCACCTTTATCTAATGCACGATAAAACCTATCAGTTATTACTGTTAGCAAATCAGCTGTAGAAAAAAAAGATCAAAATCCATATTGATGATCAAAAAGTAAGTTATTAGATTCAAGATGAGAGATTAAGTGTTTGTTAATTAAAGATTCTAAAACCTTACTTATAATAGGAAGAAGACTAATGGGACGGTAGTTAGACAAATCAGATAGCTCTCTAGAATTTTTGAAAATAGGGATAACAGATGCCGCTTTCCAGCAGGCTGGAAAACAACACTCTGATAAGCACCTGTTAAATAGTTTTAAAAGTATAGATGACAGCTCCGAACACTTCTGCAAGACTATAACAGTTATGTTGTCTGGACCACAAGCTGTTGAAGAGTTTAAGCAGGAAATCACTTTAGATACAGAAGCTGGAGTGGTACAAATGTCAAGCAATGGATCAACCTGTTTGGCGGCTAAATCAGGTAGAACGCAACTAGTGGAATCAAGAGATAATATTGATGAAAAATTCTTTGCATACAATTCAGCTTTGTCTTTAGATGAGGTGACAAAGTCTGAGCCATACAAGAGAAATGGAATAACAGATTTGCCCTTATTGATACTATTAAAGATTCTCCAGAAGTCATGAGAGCTTAATTTTTGAAATACAAGATTTCATGACCTGAGAATAGCGGGCTTTGGCGTTAGACAAAACTTTTTTTCAATGGTTTCTCGCAGTATTAAACAGACATCTCTTTTCTGAAGAGTTGTTCTTCTGATAGATATAAAAGTAACGGTTTTGATTGGAAATTGCAGCAGCACAATGTAAGGAAAATCATGAAAAAGAGTGAAGCTTGACCTGGAATCATCAAGAGAGAATAAAAGATACCATGTCAGCCTAAATCCTCAAAGTTATGTAAGAAGCACATTTGTCAGCAGGAAGAAAATAGATTTCTACCCAAGGGCCACCACAAAGAAAATAATGGAAAGAGTCCTAATCAGCTTTAAGGTAGTTGTAAGAGGTATGATGATAGAGGGATTCAAATGAAGAAGAAGAATGAGATAATAGTTTTAAAGAGATGCAGAGTCACTGACACTAGAGCCAAGCCATTCAGTGTAATGTACATTAAAGTCACCAACAACAACAATATTGGCTGATGGATAAAGAGAGGGCTGGGTTAATTTGATCAGAAATAACATTGAAAAGAGTGCAGTCTTGAGATGAAGGAGAGCGATATAGAACAAAGAGAAAGTGGTGCTAAACAAAAGCACATAAAAAAATAGTCTGTGGATTCAAACCTAGTTTCCTGACAAATGGGTGAATGTAAATGTACAAATGTAAATGCCCAGGCCAACCATGTGACTATTGGAGTCTTTACAAATTAAAGGAAGATAACCATCAACACTATTATAACAGGATGAGACAGCTGAATTCAAATCAGTGTCACAAAGAGCAAGTAGGTCTGGTAAACTTTGCAAATGATAAGACTCAGCAGAAGAAAAGTTACTTTGAAGACCACAAATATTAGTGAACGATAGGTTTAGGGAACTTGGTGATGGCGATAGTTTTTTGTTTTTTATAGTTTTTGGTACTTTAGTCATTTTTTTAATTTGTTAAAGAACTTAACTCAAAGCATAGACATTGCTCAGTACACTGTTTAATAGCCTCATTACTATTAATAAACCCTTAACCAAAGGGCTCCAAATTTATAAAATATTAATAAACCCTATAACAAAGGGCTTGAAATGTGGCCTTAACAATGCACACCAAAAGTACAAACAGTGACACCATCCATGCGCAACATGGCACTGTTAATACTTTGATATTTTTGAGCTGTTGATGTAATTAGCCTTTCTGAGAGCTACAACAGATTTTGGGAAACCTGACTACCAGCTGGCTTCAGAACCATAAAACTAAGTTTTAGAGTTGTACCCTCATTAGGAGATAATAGAATGAGTTGCCTCGTCATAAAAACAGAGACACAAGCAAAACCCATGCATTGAGTCAAGAAGATATAGCATTCAACATCCTAAACTGGAAAAAATGTATTAAAAATACATCTGCTCCAGCCTAATAGATGAACAGATTCTATCTGTTGACCAGCCTCGCACGGCTGGTCAACAGATAGAATCTGCTTACCCCTTAAGTCTTAGCAGGCCTTCTACAAGGCATTAGCTGGATGCATTTAACATCTGCCCAAGATGAGTATTGTTATCGAGACGCCAATTCTAGCCTTTACGCAACCAAGAGCCCAAAAGCAGGGGGTGTTTCATGTCAAAGTTGGCTTCTCCTCGCCTTTGCCTTACAAAGAATATCTTACAAGGCAGCAGGACATAAAGCAGATTGTACTGGGTTACATGTT
>NC_088934.1:20482500-20492500 GCF_038396675.1 Hydra vulgaris | reverse complement strand
TATAAATGTGTATATATATATATATATATAAATGTGTATATATATATATAAATGCGTATATATATATATATAAATGTGTATATATATATATAAATGTGTATATATATATATATATATATATATATATATATATATATATATATATATATATATATATATATATATATATATATATATATATATATAAATGTGTATATATATATATATATATATATACATATTTATATATATATATGCATGCAGTCGGGGTGGGAATTTTTCTATTCAAGTGACTCCTTTATAAATACGAGTGGAGTAATTACCTAAAGCTCACAAAAACATAAAAATAAACTATATAAACGAAAAAAAACCTCTGGGCAAATTTTATTTAAAGTATCGTCAAAAGTTTGAAAATTTGCTTAAATAACTCATATTGTTTAATTAATATGTATTATATATATTTAAATATTAGCTGTATTTTAGATGTATAAGATATCAGAGAATAATTTAATTGGACAAATTGATCGCCCTTCCAATATTTTAAAGACAAGAAATTGTATATATGGAAATTTGATTAAGAAGCCACTGATGGATTTTTAAAAAATTATGTAAGCAAAGCAGATATTAGGAAGATATCATTTCCTTTTAAAATTGGGTAGTATTCTTAGATTAAGTGTTGTTATTAAAGATATCTCAATGGAAGTTTGTTAATTATGGAATAAGATGATGATACCATGTTTTATAGAGCAATCTGTGCAAAGAAAAGTACAAATAAGATTAAAAGTGTTATAAATAGCTGGGATAATTTATTTGACTTATTGCTCAAAAATGCTAAATTTAATAATCTGGAAGACAAACTATTTTATGAACTTCAGAAATCTTTCAAAAAGTGCAAAGGTCAGTGCAGTATTGTGACAGAGCCTATTACAACATATCAGCAGGACCTGCCATCTAAAAGAAAAGAGCTTGAAAAAATTTATAGTCAATTGATGATACAGACAATTTTAGTAGTGAAACTTCAGAAGATAATAGTACAAGTGATTATTAGACAATCTCATTGAAACATGCAAAGATCACCGCTAAAATGGTAGCTAAGATATCTGAAAATGAAGGGTATCCAATAAGTTGTACGCCAAAGATTGCAGAAGCTGTACTCAAAGCAGTTGGTGAGACATCGATTTGCAGATCCGCAGTCCAAAAAGCATCTGCAACATGCGTGCATAAAATAAGCTTGATTCTGTCTTATATTGACTCTTCTAAAGAAATATGGTGGTTACATTTTGATTGTAAGAGCATAACAAACAACATCATTATAGCACTTGCATTTTAAGCAAGCCTATATCTTTGGTTATATTTTTAAAAAAAATTAGAGAAAGGTAACTCTGTTTCTATTTATAACATGTTACACAATATTATTTTGGAAATTATTTTATTAAATAAAATTTCCAGTGTAATATGTAACACCACTGCAGGAAATACAGGTTCTAAAAATGCAGTAGTTAAATGTTTGACAAAAATTGTTCCAGGTTTAGTGTATCATCATTGTAAACTTCATGTTCTCAACCTGATTCTTAAGCATTTTATGAGCCTAAAGTTTGGTTCTTTATCAACATTGCCCAATATTAATTACTGGTTCATTAATGAGTTGTTAGTAACTACCATGATTTAATTGAATAATACAAGCCTAACATGCCAGTTATTAAAAGTAAAAAATATGGGAGAAATGATTAAACTTGTTTGTTATGTAAAGGATACAGGTCTTATTGAAACAAAATAAATTTATTTCATTTTTCTAAACCAGAGCTATTTCAAATGCACGATGGAATTCAAGAGCTATCTATTGCTTGAAATAGATGCTTTTGACTTGATAAAAAAAAGAATCAATAATAGAGGTGTGCAATTTTGTTCTCTGAGTGTTTAGAAAGACACTGTGGTATATGAAATAATTGTTTATTAGACATTGATTACACAAATAAAGTGGGTGAAAGGTTGCTTGCGATAGTTACATTATTTCTTCAAAGAAATGTCATCAACTTAGAGGCTAAATTTCTGAGACACTGTTATAAACTTTGATCTGCCTATGTGTGTTATTGTAATAAAATAGTTAGTGTTTGAACTATATTTACTTCAATGACACAATTTTCAAAGACTTATAACTAAAAATTTAGAACTCAATAAACAAAATCTTTAAGTTACATAGATTTTTATGCGTAGTTTTTAAGCATGGAGGCTAGCCACGCTAGGTGTTACTTTGTTACTTTGTTTTTTAACTAATATTTTAGTTTTTAAAAATCATTCCTTTTAAAAACAAGACTTTACAAATCTGTTACAACAATTGATTGAAAAAAATTTTATCATTTCAAAAAAACGAGTTTGCACAGTGGGTTTTTGAATCAGTTAATATTATTTTTAAAATACTTTTTATAATATTTCTCCAATGCACAGTGGGCCAGAATCCCTTTTTTTTTAAAAAAAAAGTCATAACTTTTTTTCCTTTCATCCATAAGCCTCAAAATTTGGTATATAAAGTAATTGGATAATTATCCAAGATACCACCAGATACCACCACGGAACATCAACTATCAAGCCCATTTCATCTTTAAATCTATTTTGAATTTTGTTTCAGAGCCTTTACTTTAGATTTATCTTCTACTGTTTTTGCTTGCCACTTTTTCAAAGTCATTTTATATCCAATATGTAATAAACATTCAAAAAAATGTATCCAAGCATGTAAGGATGATAAACCAAATGAATAACTGCCTGTCATACTCTTTTTCAAAACCATTTTTTCAATATCATTCATTGCTTTGGGACTTGCCCCCCATAATACAGCATTGACTAGAATTAGTAACATCTCAAAGAGCAGTGTGAACTTTTCCATCAATCAAAGTAATTTGTATTGTATGATGTATTTTGATTTTTTTATTATTTATATCAACTTCAGTATCTTGCAAGTTTGAATTCTCAAGCCTAATGAGATCCTCTTCTAATTTAGAAACTGCTGCTGCTTCTTTTTCAAATTTAAAACACAGAGGTCTACAGTACATTGTTGTGATGGTTGTGGATTTCGCCTGCTGGGTACCATTTTCCATTTGAAAAGACACATTAGTCCAATTGCACTAGGCAAGTAATAAAAAGTGCCTGTTCATTGTTTAAATTTCTTGTTACTGTTCCTTGCGATATTTTTTATATATGGACTGTCCTGTGGCACCATCAAAGTCTATTTTGTATCTCAGAGAAAGTCTATCTGGATTGCCTTCAGTGCTAAGGACATCATACTGTGCCTTGCATATTCTATTTGCTGTATGATCCACCAAAGCTTGCAGTTTTACTTCAGCTAAAAAGTCTGAGACAGATATATCTTCAGGATTGCATAAAAGCTTTGCATCCCAAACATCATTATATGGAGAATATATATCAACTCCTTTTTTAACTGCTTGATTTTGAATAACTTGGTAGAAAGCTTTTGTCAATCTAGCATCTAAAAGAAGACAAAGAGTTTCATCTTTAGACATTCTACAATCTTTTTTTGAGGTTTTTCCAATTGGATTTTCTTTTCTCCGTTTAATTTTTGAAGCAAATTGTAATGCAGAAGCAGAATACACTTCAGTTAAGTGTCTAACTTTATGTTTTTTGACTTAATTGGTCTTTCAATAGTTATTGGTGTTACATTTAAATCTTTAAGAACATGGCTTTGCAGCCATTTTTTATTCTTTTCTTCAAATTGAACCAAGCTGCTATATGACTTGCGCTATTTATTTCGTAGATGTGTTATTGTAGTTCCTAATTGCTGCTTGTTGCAATCCAAATTCATAGCATCAATAAGTTTTTCCACAATACCAGAGTCAGATATTTGTAGATTATTAGGCTTATGCATAATGAATGCATAGATATCAAAATACTTTATTTTCAGTCTAGAAATACAAAAAATATATTATTCATGAGACATTTGGACAACCAAACTTAACAAATATTATTAAATTTGAAAATTTTGAAAAAAAAATACCTTATTTATTAACAACTCATAATCCAAATGGCACGATAGTTATACAGAAATATATACATTTTATAAAAGCCGGATGTTTAAGCAACAAATTGGTATATAAATGGTATATGTCATTTTAGAGAATTTTTTCTTATTTACTTTTTCCGCCACCTGGCCTACTGTGCAATGGTAGTAATAGGGCAAATTGATTTTAGGAAAAAAATGTAAAAAATTCCCACACCTCATATGCATATATATATACATATATATATATATATATATATATGTATGTATATATATATATATTTATGTATATATATATATATGTATGTATATATATATATATATATATATATATATATACATATATATATATATATATATATATATATATATATATATATATATATATATATATATATACATACATACATACATATGTATATATGTGTATATATATATATATATAAATATATATATATATATATATACATATACACACACACACATATATTAGGGCCTATTCTAGACTCTTTTCAACTGCATTTAAAATTCCAGTGCTCTCTCCCTCTCTTCCTTAAACTTTTCAAGGAGGAGGAATGAGTGTAATAGAAGGGCCCAAATTATTTTCTCTAGATTAACCCCTGTATATATACACACAATCACAGAATTATTATGTCAGAAATGAAAAATGTTTATTACACTTACAAGTTTTTTTTATGGATTTTAGAACTATATTTTAGGACTGTACAAGAAATCATTGTAACAATTTTAAAGATCTTTGTTTACCAATCACAACATTGTGGTTTTCCGTTTAGCCAAACAAAGTTATTGTCCACACAGTTAAGTTCTGTCTGCAACTTAATTGTTGCATTGTATAATGTTTTACAGATATCTGGCTCAGAGTCTCATTATGACCTGCCCCTGATGGAAAATGTATTGGCATTATTGGCTCAACTTTTGACTTATCAAAACTGGAGCTTAGAGATTGAGAATGGAGAATCAGTGCGCTCAGATCTATTTAATTGGATGATAAATGTAAGAGTATTTCTTATTTGTCTTGAAAACAATTTGATTGATGATTGATTTAAAATTTTAAATTATGAACTACTTAAAACTCCTAAATTTAAAAAAAACAATTTTTTATTAACTTTTGATTAGTTTTTTAATTAACTTAAACTTAAATGAGGTGACATAATACAATTGTATTAAATTTTCAATAGTTACGATAAAGTTGAATATAAAGAAAATTATTCCTTCAAATTGAATTTTACTCATGGTCATAGCTTAAAATACTCAAAAGAATTTTCAATACATAATTACAGTGAAAATATCTTACTAAATCAAGCTTCAATTTATTGGAATGAACTGCCAGAAAATGTTGTTGAAGCTACTCAGTAAATTCTTTTAAAGCAGACTTGATCAATGGTAATCAAACAATCATGAGAATCAGTTGTCATTGTGTGCTTAAAACACACTCACAGCAATACTAGTCACAACATAAAACACACTCACTGTTACCAAGTCACAACATAAACTAATACTAATACTAACTTCATTTTCCGAAACTTAAAAAAAAAAAGTTTTGTGTGTGTGTTTATTATAAATTTCTAGTATGCAGCATTTCTAGTATGTTTGAGCCTCGTAGTTCATGAAATAAAAGCTAGCTTTGTTGCTTACCCAAAAATGTTTTATTGATTGCTGCAAAATTTTAGGTTTCATATCTTGCAAAAAATCTTGCAAAAACATTGTTTTTCTTGATTTTTTCAGGAAATTTTCTTCTTTTTTCTAGATTATAAAATCTTTCGAAGTGGATAGAATTGGTGCAGCTGTATCATTCATGGGCAAAGGTATTGTTAAAGCATCTATAGTATGTTTGTGCCACTTAGTTCATGAAATAAAAGCATCAGGTACACTATGTGTAAGTACTGATTTTGATATTTTCTAGTCAAGAATAAAGATTATTTTAAATGGGTGTTATTTAAACAAAACACTTTTCAAAATATTGTTACCCATAATATTTTGAAAAGCTTTTATTTTGTTTTATTATATGTTTTTATGTATATAACTTTTTTAACTATTTAGCATGCCAGCTTTAGAATTTAATAATAAATATTAAATAAGTAATTGCTTTAATAATTTTAGAGCAATAATATATATATATATATTTTATTCTAGTTCAAATAAGTATTACTTCAAGTTAGTTATAAAAAAAAAACAATGAAAAAAATATTATTGTACTGTAAGTAATGTTATCTGTGGAGTACCATAGTACTCCACAAATAACATTAAATTCTACAGCTGACCTGTTAACTTTTATAACAATAGGATTTTATTATGCATTAGATGTAGACAGTGAGGTAAGAAATCTCTTGACATTGAAAGTTTGGCTTTACTTCTGCATAAGCTTTCTTCATATGGTGTATCTAGAAGTTTTAAAAATTATTGAATCATTTCTTTGTCTGTTCCATTGCCATAGTTGCATATCTTTCTATTTTTCCCAATGCTTTTTATTGATTCCTTGTCTCTGTTTGTCTGTGAGCATCAAATCTTGCAATCAATTTTTGAGTCACTTCCTGATGATAGATTTTCTTTAAATTTTGCATACATGCTCTTTTGTTTGATGACAATACAATATTCAATAATTAGTTTTGCAATAAGTTAATTAATTTAGTTAATTTTAATTAAGTTTATTTTTTATATGGAAAGAAGAATTTTTAAAATAAGTATATTATTTATTTTCTACTTGTACACTCGTTTAGCTTATTTGGATAAGGCGTTGGCTATGTAAACAGAATGTCTGTTGTTCAAGATCCACCTCTTCCTAAATTATTTTTTGTTTTTTTACACATGTGTACAGCCGAATGTTAGTAAAATAAAATAGTAATATCAGATAAAAAATTGATTGCAAAGTTTGTGTTTTAATAACATATAAAAGCATTGGGTTTTAAAAATCTTTTTTTAATTTTACTTGTTTACTATGCCATCATTCAGCATTTTTTTTTCAATTGTATTTTTAGTGAATTAGTTTTGAAAGAGATTTTTATAACCTAAAATATAAAAAACGTCTATATTATACTTGCCTAAATAAAGGCGATATATTAAAGTACAAGCTCAAGGTTGGGATATTTTCAAGTTTGGTTTTGGTTTTAATCTCAATATGGCACATTAAAGTCATGGGTCTGTGATCTGGATGAAATTCTATTCACTGTCAATATTAGTTTTTTCATTATACATGTAAATGTTCTTTTTTCTTGAAATAACAGTTATTTATTTAAGCTGCATGTTTATGTTTAAATGTTCAATGTACATTAGGTTTTACAATTTTTTATTTTTTACTTTTTCATTTTTCACATTTCTCAACTATTTAAATGTTTACTCAAGCAAGTAAGTCAAATCAAATAAATAAATCATATTCACTTATAAATAAGTTATATAATTTCTAAGTAGATGCTGCAGTTGATTTATATTAATGCGTAATTTTGATTAAAGTTTGGTTAACTAAGTCTATGTTTTTTTAGTTAACTTTATGATTTTGATTTTTGCATAGATTTCATATCAAATAGAATAAAATAGGAGAATTAAATAAAGACGAATAAAGAATTAAATAGAGTTTCATGTTTCCTTGATGTTGCTACAGAAAGTGTTTTGTTTTTCTCAATTTATAAAAATGCAAAAATAAATCCTATTAAAGTCCTATTAAATTTTAAAAGTATATCAAATCCTAAAAAAGCTAAAATTGAATAATATCATATATTTTTGTCCTTGAAGTAAATTATTCTATTATGATTTATATCATTTTTTAGTGAAAAAAGCACTTAACAATAATAGTATAATCCATAGAGTTTTTCATTGGATGAAATTCAAAATTTCTGGAATGTTGATGATTGATGAGAAAGCCAACTGGTATTTTTTTCTACAGTTGTAGTTACTTGGATCTACAACTATATATTACAAATAGCTTCTTTGCTTTTAGTTTTGAAGAGGATAATGCAGGGTTTGTACTGTACCTGGAAAACCTAGAAAATTAGTTAACTTTGGTTAAAGTCATGGAAAATCTGGATTTTTTTAAATCAGATAGTCAGGGAAAAGTCAGGGAATCCTGATTGAGAAGTTACTTGTTTTGCAAAAACTGTGCTACTCATTAATTTGTTTTAACATTTAAAAAATACTCAACAGTGTTTCACAGGAAGGCGTGTGATCACACTCCATTTTATGACCACGCATTATTTCATTTTTATAATTTGGCTTTTTAGTTTTTTTTAAACGTTATAAAAATGCACTAAAAATGAAGCAAAAACTTAAAAGTTAATAATAGCAAGCTAAGCTAAAAAAAAAAAAAAAAATCTTAAAAATTACCTTTCATGGAAACCATATATACAATGGATTGCTAAATTAGCATATGCTAAGGTTGCTTTTCTTTATTGTGCTTGCCACTTTCTCTTTCCTGATTCCATTCTCTACCACTATAAATCTCTTATTTGTCGCTCTATGGAACATCGTTGTTATGTTTGGGTTGGTTTTTCTAATGATGCTCTTTCTCTTCTTGACAAGGTCCAAAAACACATTGTAAATGTAGTTATACCCAATCTATCTGCTAAACTTGAGCAACAAAGGGAAAGAGCCTTTGTTGTAAAGTTGCTTTTCTTTCTCTTTTCTACAAATACAAATCATGGTTGCTGCTCACATGAGCTATCATCTCTAGTTCCATCAACTAGAACTCATTTTTGCTTGACTTGTCATTCAGCAAAGTCTCATTCTTTCACTATATCTGTCCCTGCATGCTCTAAAAACTTTTATTCGTCTAGTTTTTCTCCCCAGTTTTCAACCCTTTGGAACTCTCTCTCGTCTTCATTTTTTCCTGACTAATATAACCTTCAACTTTTCGAGTCTTCTGTCAACAGATTCCTTGCTCTTTTACTCTATTCTTTTTTTTAGTAATTTCCAACTTAATAGTGGTTGCTTGCAGCCATATTGGGAGTGAATCAGAAAAAAAAAAATATCCAGGCTAAAAAGTAAACGGCCATCTTAACATTGAAGCCTCTGTCTGATAGAGCCTCAGAAACGATTAAAACATGCTCACTAGGTAGCTAAAGAAATTAAATTTTACAAGGGAAAGTTCTTTTTGAATGGTGATCTTGTTCAGTTGATTAAGAGTATTCTTAGGATATTCATTAAATCTGAAACTATTGAGACTTGCTCAAAGCTTACCAAAATTGATCTGCTAAATAAAGAGAACCATTTGAAACCCAGTGAAACCTATTAAGTTGGTTCTGACTTTGAGTCATGGACAGGCATCGTTAAACAGGGGTTTAGTGTCAATAAGGTTGTGGTTAGTGACAATATATCAACAGATGGTATTGTTGGGCGGCGTCTTGTGTGTGATTTCATGCTTACCAACAACCTCAACCCCCAGATTATATCAGAAATGAAAGTTGATTTTAAATCGGCACATCAAAAATACAAACTCATGCTTGACGAAGAGAAGTCAAGGAATAAAAAACTTGATATACTAGATCAGAAAGCAATTATTTAAATATCTTTAAAAAAGAAAAATGAGGAGAAAAGGAAAGACGTTGCTAGGTTGCAAAACATATTAGAAGAAAAGAGAAAGAAACTGAATTAACAATTGTTGCTTTTTGACAATTTGTTTGTTTATATAAAATATTACAACCCTCGGATTTAGGGTCAGCATTCGGCAATGCCAATCTAACTGCTGACCTTGAATTGTTTGAGGTCAGCAAAAAATTGCCGACCTTGTTTCTATGTTTTATGGTTACCTCTTTATGTAAAAAATTTTTTGCCGACCTATAACAGTTTGAGGTCGGCAATTTATTACTGACCTCATTTTTCCTAATTTCGAGGGTTGATATTATTTATGTTGATATTTATGCAAATATGGCTAGTTGAAAAACTTGAATTATATTTTCCATAAAAGATTTTGCTTAAAAGTTCTCTGTGTTTAATGGATCACATATGATAAAGCATATCTTTTTTAATTGTTTTCTTTAGAAGGATTATGTCAAAAGTAATTTG
>NC_088934.1:20362500-20477500 GCF_038396675.1 Hydra vulgaris | reverse complement strand
ATAGATTTATCTATTACATCAGTTTTAATATTCTCACCTCTATGCGTCTTTTATGATTTTTTAATTTTAAAAAATTAAAAAATCATAATAGACGCATTAGACTCTTATAATTTGTTGATGTCTAAAAGGATAACTTGGTACACTCAAATGAAGTATACATTTTTAAATTTTTAAATTATATTTTTATTTTTATAAAAAACACGTAGCTGAAATATGACAAATTTTAAGAAACACAATCAGGCTTAAGTAGTTTTATCTGGTTCTTAAGAAAAAATTTATCATATACGATACATTTAAGGGGTCCCAGCATATATATTTTTTAAATGTTTTTCGGAACATTTTAAGCATTATTTCCAAAATTGTGGAAAAATACAAAAATACTTCACAAATCAGGGCTAAATAATAAAGAAGTTATCCTTTAAATTTTACTAATTTTATCCAAAGTTAGTTATAATACCTAGTAATTAAAACTGTGTTGACTTCTCAGTTTAGATTATGTGTGGACTAGTTCTCAGTTCTCTTCAAAACTGAATGAAAACATCTGCATTCATGTTGCTAAGAGATGATAAGGAAAAATGTTGAAAAAAAAAATATTGTTTGCAATTTATTTCTTTTGAGACTAAGTCATGATCCCCTTTAAAAAATGAAAACATATGAAATATCTGATTTTAATTAGTACAAATGATTCGTCAGTTAACTTTTTGAACAAAGTTAAAAATATTTAATTTCACAAGTAGAAAAATATTTAATTTCACAAGGGTCTATGCTAGGACCCCTATTTTTTATTTATAAATGATTTGCCTGAATGTCTTATGTCATCAAAGATGTTACTATATAGAGGTGGTTGGGTCATATACTATAGTTGTAAACAACTCAACACAAGAGTGTCTAACTTTGGATAATACTATAGCAAAGTGTTTCAACAATGAGCTAATTATTAATCTGACTTACAGAAGCAATGCTATTTGGATTACAGAAGCAATGCTATTATTTGGATTACAGAAGCAATGCTATTTGGATCTGCAAAAAATGTAATAAGTGTACTTTGTATAGAATATAAGCAGGAAATGTTTTACTATGTAAGTTGGTTGCAAATTAAACTCAATGCTATCATTAATTAATGATAATGCTATCATTAATAAATGATAGGATTAATAAATCATTATGAAGATAGTTATAGAAAAGTTTAAATTGCTTGTATTTAAATTACTTAGTAAATAAAAGATTTTCTAATCTTACAAAGTAGCTATCCAGATTTTCCAGCAAATGATAGTTCCAGTGATAACATAAAGTTCCAATATTCTTCTTATTTTTGCAGCCACACACAAAGCTTCAATTGACCATAAAGCAAACTAAGTAATTGGAAGCCATCATAAAATCAGGGACATTGAGAATAGAAAAAAGAACTTATGCTTGTTTTTAAAAAAGGGGTGAGCTTAAAAATTTAACAAATTACTTTGAAACTATAAGAACTATACCAGTCAAGGCATATTGTTGATACTTTGAAATATAAAACTCAAAATGTAAAAATATAAAAAACTGTTTTTTCTTTGCAGGAGTCAAATTTTTTAACAAGTTACTCATAGACATAAGGGGAGCAACCAAGTATTGTTCACTTTTTTTCTGACAAAATGAACAATTTATAATAAGTTATGTTTGAATTTTTTAAACAGGACACGTGTTGATAATATTTTTAATGTATTGTTTTACCATAAAAGACATTTAGGACTCACATAAGTGGTAGTGGTTTTATGGTAGAGCACTTTGCTTTACTATGTATTAAATTTTTCAGATCATATTCATGATTTATAGGGAGTTTTCGAAGAAGATATTTAAATCTTTGCTTATGAAGAAATCAGTTATTAATGTTACTTCTGGTTTGGTGTTGTTATCATCCGAAGATATCATAAATAAAGTGATCGATCAAAATGTCTTGGATGCTATTTTTAGGTAAAAAATAGTTTAATAATTCAATAAGTTTTTTTTCAATCAATTAATAAACTATATTAACTCCAAGTGTATTTAGAATAAATTTTATTAATTCATATTAATATACTTTTAATAAATAAAATTTATAAATATTTTATCAGTTTTGGTTGTTAATTTTTTTTAATTTTAATTTTTTAGTAATTGGAATCCCATAGAATTTATTACTGAATCTAAATTTTGTCAAGAACCCATATCTAAAAATGTAGCAAAAAACTTAATGCAACACTTAAAAATTGCTTTGGCTAATGCAGGTCTTGTTAATGCTCTGCTATCATGTAACTTTTTAAAAGCAAAAAATAATCTATTTAAAAAAATATTGGTGGATTTCAGAACAGTTGACAAGTTTTTTTTGCTTTTTTCATTGTCTTACCGTCAGATTTGGGGTAACAGAAATTAAAATAAATTATTTGTTAATTAAATTTTTATTTTATATATAGATATATATATTTATATATTCAACTATATACATATATATATATATATATATATATATATATATATATATATATATATATATATATATATTTAATTTAAATTTTATTTTATGTATATATATATATATATATATATATATATATATATATATATATATATATATATATATATATATATATATGTATATATTTACATTACTTATGTTGAATCAATAAAACTAAGAATTGGTTTGTTTCAGAGTTAGGGGATATTTGTATGACTGTATGGCATGACGTTTGTATAACACTTGGATATTTGTTGGTCAGATTTAAAGAAATATTACCTTCATTGTGTCTAGCTGAAAACTTTCAATCACTTTGTGGTTATTTTTAAACTTTTTTTGTTTTATAGTTGTTTAATTTTTTTTGTTTTTTTCAAAAAGAATTGTCGAAGCTACAATGTAAAGTTTTATATTAACAATTGGTTTTCTTTATTGTTTTCTTTATTTTAGGAGCTTTTCTATTTTTGGTTGGCATGAAGACTAAGACAAAATTAAACAAAAAATGTACAGACAATTTAATGAAGCTTTTAGTGATCATTTTTCAACTAAATGAAGAAAGTTTAGTTTTTCTAGATATCAAACCAATAATGATTGAATTAGTTGATATGGTCAATGTTATGCAGATTTTTATTTTACCAAGCCAAAACTTATGTATTGGGGAATATTTATGCTGTATTTTGTTGCATCTTTATAATCATTCATTGTGCAGTTTTCAACATTTGGCTAAAACAGCTTTAAGTTCTTTGTTTAATGTCAGCAAAAAAGCAAAAGTACAAGCCCTTAATGAAGGTTTTGCAGAGATTTTTATTGAAGAAATTAAGGATGTACTTGTAAAGATAAATATATGTTCTATACGAGATGAACAAAAAGTTGATGAAAAAAAAGTAAAATATTTAATTAGATATTCTTTGTCTGCTTAATATTCATATATTTACTGTTTGTTAATGTTAATATTTTCATAAAATTTTCAGCTTTAAAAGTATTGAATATATATATTTAATATTATTATCAATAAATTTATTAATAAATTAAAAAAAAAAGGTGCAAAAAATATTTTTTCAACAAAAAAATTTCAAAACTTTCTAAGTTAATTTCCTTAAAAGTAACCAACTTAACTAACTTAAAGTTCATTTTTAAAAAGTTGTCTTGTTGTGGTCCCCCTAATAAATAAATTAGGTTTTGAAACTTTTTTTCAAAAATTTTTAATAGATAAAGTTTTAATGAAAAAAAGTTTGTAAAAACCAAAAAATGTTATTTGATTTTATAAGCTTGTGTTTGAATCTTCTTGGATTATATATAAACACAAACACGCACATAACGCACATGCAAACACATATATTATACATACTATATACCACTTTTTTTTTTTGTGTGTGTATTTTGTATTTGTTTTATATTTTATTTAGCGCTCTCTCAAACTTATAACTCTGAAACACAATTCTTGACAAACATGGCCACTGCATGGTGAAACAAATTGTAGAAAGAAAAACAATGTATATATTTAAAAGTCAGGATGCTCTTAAAACTATAAATATGAAACTTACATTAGGTTTACTATTTCCTAAAGTTAGCAGATTTTGACAATAATTTTTGTTAAACGCTTTCTTCTTTTCTTAACATCTTCGCTCCCAACAAGGCTGCAAGCAACCACTAATTAGAGTTGGAAGTTACTGGAAGAGAAAAGATGAAGATTGTAGAGCAAGATCGTGATTGACAGACGACTTAAAAGATTGCAAATTATATGCATCAGGAAAGCAAGATGAAGGAAGCTAATTACAAAGAACTGATGTTCAAGGAAAAAAACTAAAGGAATAAAAGTCTTTGGAGTACTTAGGGACAGTCACAGAAAAAGGATGAGACTTAATTGAATGACAAGTAACACGAAAGTAAGTTTTAGTAGATGGCACGAGAGATGCTAGCTCTTTAGAGCAGTGGCCGTTATAGTATTAGTAGAAAAGAGAAAGAGAAGCAACATTACGATGATGTGATAATGGTTGAAGGTTGGCTGCAAGAGCAAGTCCAATTATGTTTACAATGCGTTTTTGCACCTTGTCTAAAAGTGAAAGGGCATCATTAGAAGATCCGTCCCAGATATGGCAACAGTATTCCATACAAGGCCGGATTTGAGATTTATAGAAATAAAGAATAGAATTCGGAGTAAGAAAGTGTCGAGCTCGATAAAAAGATGCAACCTTAGCAGGTGCTGTCTGAATAAGATTAAATAAATTAAAAATTATTTATAGTTAAATATTTTTAGTAAATAATTATAGGAATTTTTAATAGTTAATATTTATAAGAAATATTTATAGTAATATAAGCTTAATACAATTTTATTTGCAACTTTATATATCAATGTAAGGTTGTAGAAATACTGTGATAACAATAAAATATAAGACAAAAAAAAAGCAATAGAATTGTTTTAAATAAAATTGTAAAATAGAATTTTTAAAATGAAGGAGCTATAGTAATAAGGTCTCTGGTAAGGCTAAGACCATTTGGTCTATGGTATAAGACCAATTGTTGTGACAATACTGAAATAAAATCAATAGATTTATATAAAAATGTTTTATTTGGATATTTGGTCAAAATTATTTTCTATAAAATGATAAAGTAGAATAAACATTTGATAAAAATGTTGATAAAGTTTTTTTTTATATAGATTTTCACAATAATTATTAACATTTGTTACAATAATTACACAGGTCAACAAAAAAAATTTTTTTCTGGTTCCGAGCAAACAATTTGTTTTTTAGATTGCATTTGTTGTGACAATACTGAAATAAAATCAATAGATTTATATAAAAATGTTTTATTTGGATATTTGGTCAAAATTATTTTCTATAAAATGATAAAGTAGAATAAACATTTGATAAAAATGTTGATAAAGTTTTTTTTATATAGATTTTCACAATAATTATTAACATTTGTTACAATAATTACACAGGTCAACAAAAAAAAAAAATTTTCTGGTTCCGAGCAAACAATTTGTTTTTTATTGCGCATTTCAACTTAATTTACAGAGTTAAGTAAAAATAGCTTAACAAATTTGTTGATTTTTTGCAATCAATTATAATTGAAGGTCAACAAAAAAAATTTTTTTTTCTGGTGCCGAGCAAATAATTTGTTTTTTGGATTGCATTTCACATTTCGATTTCAAATATGCAACTCATTTTTTACCATCATGTCAAGTTGTAAAGATATTTGGATTCAGATCTTTAATATTTGGGGTAAAGTCCCTAGTATTGTCAAAAAAAAAAGTTGTTCAAAAGTATGTCAACCTGGGTCTTAAAAAAAGCGTATTTTCATAGAGATTTTAGAAAACATAAAAAATTTTCCTTAAAATTTTTTGGCAAAAAAATAATTTGAAAAAATGCTAGAGACTCTTTTTAACAAAATTTTAACAAAATGTTTTTCAGCAATAATACAAAAAATACTTATTTTTTTACAAACGAATAACATCTTTAAAATCTCTACAAAAATACGCTTCTTTTGAGACCCAGGTTGACATACTTTTGAACAACTTTTTTTGACAATATTGGGGACTTTACCCCAAATATTAAAGATCTGAACCCAAATATCTTTACAACTTGACGTGATGGTAAAAAATGAGTTGCATATTTGAAATCGAAATGTGAAATGCAATCCAAAAAACAAATTGTTTGCTCTGAACCAAAAAAAAAAAAATTTTTTGTTGACCTGTGTTATTAACAGTTATTAACATTTTGACCCCTCTAACTATTGTCCTATTAGTCTTCTCTCTGTAATTAGCAAGATCTCTGAGTCATTAACTTTTTTTAACTTCTCTTCTTGAGTCAAATAACTTGGCAATCAGCCTTACAGCCTTGTTAGAATTAATTTTTTTTGATTGTATTGAGGTTTACTTCCAACAAAGCTGCAAACAACAGCTATTAAGTTGAGAGTTACAAGAAAGCAAATAATAGAGTTAACTTAGCAATCAATTGTATATAGGTTTCCATGAGAGGTCAGTTGTGAGTAATAATCCAAGAAGACATAAAGAAAAAGACTTGGTGAGAGAGCTGCCACTCAACAATATAGAAACATCAACAGTATTACAATAGTTGTTTGCAGTAAATAACTGAGTTTAGTTGGAGTTAAAATTTACAAGCCACTGCAAGCCTTTTTCAGTAAAATTCTTCTTATATTTCTATACTTAAATTCCTAAATATACTAAATAAACTTATCATTAAAAAGAAAATTTGATTAAATAAAAGCCTGAATGGTTTAAAGAGGGTTGAACCAAATTATATTTCAACAAATATTGAAAAAGCGTTTTTAAAATTGATAGAAAAACATGATTAATAAAAATGAATTTCTTAAAGACAAAAATACTAAAAATTGTAATTGCAAGTAAAAAATGGACTGCTCTATGAATGGCAAATCTTATTAAAAAATATTATTTACAAATGCATTGTTTCCTCACAAAATTACTTTGATAAAAAATATATTGGCTTAACAGAGGGCAAATGGAAAAATCTTATGTGTTTTGAAACTAGAAGTTCATTTAATAGTATAAACAGCAAAAATATTCAAATATTTAAAAACATCAAGTTTTGATTTAATTATTTATTCATTATTAATTCAGAATTCAAATATAAAACTTATTTAATATGAAAATATAAAACATCATTAATATGCTTTTCTAAAAATCTTGATTCACTAAATTTTGTTTTTTGAGAAAATCAGAGCAATAAAAATGAATAATAATAAGTAAAAAAAAAGAAATATAATAAGTAAAAAAAAAATCACAACTTAACCTTAAAGATTGATTTAAAAAGACCAAAATATTTTTTTTATCAAAAGATCTTTCTGTTACAGAAGATCAGATTCAAGATCCGCTGCCTGTTCCAAGCAATTGAAAAGAGAAAACTTTTTCTCAAGATAGGAGTATAAAGTCATCAGCAAATAAAGTGACTACTTTAGATATAAGGTTGTGAGGAAGATCATTAATGTAGATAAAACACAAAACAGGACCAAGAATAGATCCTTGAGGTGATGATGACTTTAATAATGCAGTTAGAAAGAAATAATAAATCTCAGAAAATTTTCCAGATACACCGTATGAAGCAAGCTTACGGAGAAGACTAGTATGCCAAAAAGCTTCAGATATGTCAAGAGCAAAAGCTCTTGCCTCCCTGTCAATCAAGCATAGTATAAAATTTGTCCACAATGGACAGTACTTTTCTTCATTTCCCGTAACTTCAGGGGTTCCTCAACGTTCTATCCTTGGCCCTATACTTTTTTACTTTACACTAAAGATCTCCCAGAAATTTTCACAGTTGGCATTGTTTGCTGATGACACTACCAATTTTACTTGTCTTGATAAAAAGCAAACCCTCTCTGATTGCTTGGAGGTGGCATTTGAGCCTAAAAAAGATGTCACTGCTGTTACAGCTTAGGGCTCTCAGTGGCTGGTGAACTTTAACTCAGATAAAACTCAATTTTTTTCAGCTGATTGTTATCACAATAATTTAGATCTTCCTATATTTATGGGCGGTAATGTACTCCATGAGTCATCTATCCTTTGTCTTCAAGGATTAACTCTTACTTGCGATCTCTCTTGAAAACCACATACGAAATCCTTGGCAAAATTACCATCTGCTAAGTTTGCATTTTTTTATCGTGCTTGTCACTTTCATACTCTGGATTCTATTCTTTATTTCTATAAATCTCAAATCTGTCCTTGTATGAAACACTGTTGTTATATATGGAGCAGATCTTCAAATGATGCCCTTTCTTTTTTATACAAGTTCCAAAAACGCGTTGTAAATATAGTTGGACCTGCTCTTGCAGCCAACCTTCAACTATTGTCACATTGTTGTAATAATGCTTCTCTTTCTTTTTTCTTTAAATACTATGATGGGTGCTGCTCTAAAGAGCAAGCATCATGTGCCATCTACTAAAATTCATTCTCATGTTACTCGTCATTCAATTAAGTCTCATCCTTTTACTTTGACTTTTCCTAAAGGCTCCTAAAATTCTTATTTGTCCAATTTTTTTTCCTCAAACATCAGTTCTTTGAAATTTGCTTCCTTTATCTTGTTTTCCTGATTCATATAATTTGCAATCTTTTAAGTTGTCTGTTAATTGTTATCTTGCTTTATAAACTTCATCTTTCCTCTTCCAGTAACTTCCAACTCTAATAGTGGTTGCTTGCAGCCTTGTTGGAAGTGATGATGTTTAAAAACACATATAAAAATTAAAAAAATGACACTATTTAAAAAAATTATTATTATTATTATTAACATCAATCAATTTTACTTATGAGTTTGTAAGATTGTTTTATTATTTCGTTAGTTATTGTTTATTTTAGCTGTTATTTCTGTTCAATATATAATGTTGAGCTTATCTTTTGTTTCTGTTCAATATGTAATGTTAAGTATATCTGTTTTTTCTGTTCAATATATATTGTTAAGCATATCTGTTGTTTCTGTTCAATATATAATGTTGAGCATATCTGTTGTTTCTGTTCAATATATAATGTTGAGCATATCTGTTGTTTCTGTTAAATGTTGAACTTGAGCTTTAAATATTGCATAAAGTTAAAACTTAAAACTTTATGAATTGAATGTGTTTTTAATTAGAAGAGATAAAACATTAAAAGTATATAGTATACATTTACATGTAATAAAGTATAATAAATTTTGAATTTTCTTAGATAGATTTGTTTAATCAGCTTGTTGATTGCTTACATATTGTACGAAACTTTGCAGTGCACGCACACAATGTAAAGGTAAGTGTAAAATATCTTTTAAAAAAAAAGATTTTTTTGAAAAGATTTTCATAATTTTATAGAGTTATAGAGTAGAGCAGGTCATATGAAATAGTTATGATAGAGTTTAAATTCATTTTTTTATTATTGTTATTATTTACAGGTAAAAGATTTTTAATTTTTTTTAATTTTTTTTTTTCAAATGACAAGAATTTCAAATGACACAAGAATTTTGTGTCATCATCTTTCAATCTTTCAAATATTTCATATTTATTGAGACACTCTCCTTCGCATCTTGGCAAGTCTACTTTTTTTTGTGTGTCAACATGTTGACTGCGAAATATTTGCTGCAAAGCTGCAGCAAGCAATTGGGCCGATTGCAATCATTTTTAAACTTTTTTTTGGATTTCCTTTTGATTAGCCGGAGTTATGTTAAAGGTTGGTTGCAGGCGAGTTGACTGTGAAGTTGGCTTTAGAGCTGGTGCTATACGACGTATGTTGAGGGTAGATGTTCGTGGTGTAGATTCAGATGGCAGTGTCTGAGCACCGCTATCTGCACTATCTACTTTGTCTCTGCATAAAATTCTTAAAGTAATTTGGGCCAAACTCTTTTGACAATCTGAAATCTAGTTGTTGCAGAATATATGATGAATGAGCTGGTAAGCAAATTGACAAGATTGTTTTTGATACAAAAAAGTGCAACCCCCCAATAGGTAACATGTATTAAGTGTCCATCTACAACTAAAAAATGAGTACCTATAATGGGATAACAAAAGTTTGATATATTTAGTTAAATAATTAATTGGTTAAACTAATTTTTAACAAATTGACTAAACTATTTACCTGGACTTTTTTTATTGGTGGGAATTTACATGTCAATGAGCCGCTTCACGAATTGCTTATCTTTCGTTCATCTGGATGGAGATGTGTATACAGCATCATCTGGGCCACTTAAGCACCCATTTTTGTTCAGATGTTTTTTTTAATTTAAAAATAATCTCTGACACAAAATGTTAACCAGCAGCATTGATTCAATTTCCAACTGTATAATTGATTTTTTTATTGTTGTCTACCAATTTCAATGGTTGTTTAGCACCAGGCCAGCAAACTATGTGTTGCCTTCCTTGAACACCAGGGAAGCCAATTTCATCAAAATTCTACTGACACAAAATGTTTTTGTTAATACCTGCTTTGTTGATTTTTCTTTGCAGTGTATTGAAATCTAGGTGTCTGGCTCTAGGTGATGAAATATTTAAATTCATCTATTTCATTCTACCTGCTTTTACTCTATATCTTTATTTTTTTATCATTTGAATAAACATTGGCAGTGTATTTTTTATCATTTTAATAAACATTGACCGTGTATTTTTTATCTTTATAATATGACAGTGATATTAACAAGGATTTTTCAAGGGCATAGGATTAGGATGATCTTGTGGTAGAGTTCATATATTTTTCTAAATTTTTGGAATAAATAAAATAAAGTTTCTGCAGTTTATGTTAATATACTCTTTGTATAAGTTGAAAAAGTTAAAAACTTCAAAAAGCAACGCATCTAAACATCAAAAGTCCTTGAAAAGTTTTTTTTTTTAAATAATTTTTTTAATTTCTAGAACTGTAGACCAAAGTTCTTGAAAAATTTTTGTTACATGACCAATACATTGACTGTTTATTTTGAGCATTGTACATTACACATTTTTGAGCATTTTACATTTGACAGTGTTTTAGTTTTTATATATTAGCATTAATAATCAAGTATTACATGAGAAAGTGGGGCAAATTTTCCAATTATGTAACCTACACTCTCACATTTTCTTTGTACTTTGTCAAAATGGCCACCTATATCATTTAGTGGCATAGATGAAATCTCAGCATTGTTATCAAATCTATTTTAGAAATATTGTTACTTCTAAATCAACTATTCCAATAGATTTTTTGTTTAACAGTCATGTTTTTGATGTTGTTTTGAACTGTTTATTCTACAAAAATATCAATCAAGCTGAAAATTCTCTTCAATTGTTTTAAAAGCAACTATTAATTTCCATAAAACAAACTAAATAAAAGTAGGAATTGGATTTCAACTATAGTCTATCTTAGTTAATTTAATAGTCCAAGAAAGGAAGCCTGGAAATTATGGAAGCATTGTTATTGAAATTTATTTTCAATTTCATAAAAAAATACACATTTTGAAGTTTTGGTTATAAATTTATGGTTATGTGTTAATTTTTCTCTTGTCTTGACTAATTAACATCTCAAATTCAAAAAAAAAAAAAATGACAAATGTCATTTTATTTATTTCTTTAATTTTTCTTTATTTATCAATCTTTGTTGAAACCATAATTTGTTTCTTTTTTGAATACTATTGACATATTTAGTCAGGTAGTTTTCTATTAAAAAGTGAAAAGAAAGCTGAAATTAAAAATGACATTACTTACCCTAGTACTCAGATATTTGGTCAGGTGTTGTTCTTAAACCAAGTGATGTTCTTTAAGCAGGTGTTGTTCTTAAAAAAGATGTTGTTCTTTAACCAAGTGTTGTTCTTTAACTAGCTATTGTTCTTTAACCCTTTAACTTTAGTTAATTATATTATTACTTTTTAATTGGTATATTTAACTATTACAATAGTTAAGTATACTAATTACAAAGTTTTTCTTAGCTTGAAATACTATGCTTTATTTATAGTGAAACAATTTTTGAAACAATTATAGTGAAACAATTGTTTATTTAAATTGTATAAATTATAGTACAAGTTCTATCAATATGTCCATTACTATTTTAATTTATTAAAATGGTGATTGATAGCATTAAATAAACATATTATAATTCCTCATTTTCAAAACTATAGTAATGCAAATTTAACAAAAGTAACACCAAATCCCTTAAAATAGTTGATTTTAAGGGATTTTTATGTTTAGCTACCATTTTACTAATCATATATCTCAAAAACTTTGATAAAGTGCTGAAATTTCATGAGATATTCTGCATAATAAAAATGTCCCGTATCACATCGAGTACTCACTGTATTATGATGAAGTCATCTAAATTGTATTATATAATTGCATTTAGAGTGCTTTAATAGCTGGAGGTATAATAACTCATCTGTTCAATGTACGAATATGGTCTGAATTTCATCCACCTTTAGTTGATGCTTTGTTATTACTAATTTTGGTTTTATCATGTCGATGTCAAACAGGTCTGTAGATTTCTTTAAACATTTTAAGACTAATTTTAGTTTGTTTAACTCTTCTTTTTTTTTTTTAATTTTTTTTTTTTTGGTCAGCTCAAGCTGTTCTTTGTTCTCAAACAAGTTTGGTGGGTAAACATGCATTAGACGAGTCATCATTTATACAGTATAACTTAAAAATGATGGAGAAGCTTCATAAAGATATTCTTTTAGCTAACACTAAACTAATCGGTCGTATTGGAATCTGTTTTGGCATTTTAACAAATACAATAAATATTCCAGAATGTAGAAACATTCTAATTAAAGTTTGTTTATTAATAGTATATAATAATAATAATAATAAAAATAATAATTTTTGTTTTTGTTAAAAATAAGCTTTTGAGTTTGTTTTTTTAATGTTAAAATTTAATTTAATTTTACTTTTTAAACTAGTCTGGTTTGTTTGGTTTATTTATAAATTTATATACTGCGAGTTCTTCAGGAAACATTCATCAGCGAAATGTTGCAAACACTCTTCTTTCTGATTGGCTAAAGTTTATTACATCTTTTTCATTTTTTCAAGATGGTGCTAAAGTCATTTGGAAAGTTCCAGGTAGATCTAAATTTCTTATTAACAAGGATGCAAGATATTCAACAACAATAATGATATTAAAAATCAATAATATAACAATAATAGCAACAGTAAGAATAATAATATTTATTATGATAAAAATATAGTAGGAATAACAAGTGATAAAGAGATAACTAGTAAAAATATTTCAGTTTAAGAAAGATTAAAAATAGTAAAAGGTATTTAAATTAAAACGCAACAGAAAAAAGAAAAATATTAGATAAATAGAAGCTTAGAGTTAGAGTTATAAATAATAAGTTATAGAAAGGTATAAGATTTATAAACAAAATTTTTTTACAAAATAGTTTTAGAGAGCAGTTTTAAATTTTGATAATGATTTAAGAGATTTTAGTTGAGAAGGGAGATTGCTCCATGTTTGTATGCTTTTATGTTGTATGGATTCAACAAAATAAAATAAAAAATTGTTTTCATAACTTTATTAAATGTTATAAATGCTTTTCTAAAATGTTATAAGAAGTAGCATAGGCGTCAGTTTTAAAAGATTTGAGGCTGGAGAACCCAAAAAGTCATTATTAATTTTTATCACAACATTGTTGATATCACGATATTATTAAATAAAACTATTAAATTTCATTGTTGTCTTTTATTATTTGCAACTTTTTAATTTGTTTGTGTCACCAATGTTGTATCACCGTGATATTGGATTATGGTAGGAAATCATAATTAAAAGTTATATTATTAAAGTTATAAGATAAGCAGATTAGAAGATATGAGATCTCTTTTTTAATATAGTATAATATAAATCGTCTTCTCTTTTTTAATATAGTATAATATAAATTTTTATTATTTTTGATAGGTATTCTTCCATTACTTATCACTATAATAAATGGATTGTGCATTAAACGGCGAGACTATGGGCTATTGATTCTACGAAATGTTGTGTATGTCCCTGCTATTAAACAGTCACTTAGTTCTAATTGTAAGATCTTAGAATATTTTTTTTTGTATTTTTTTTTGTTGTTACGTATTTTCCTGATAGTTTACGTATTTTTCTTATTGTTCATGAACTTTTTAAATTCTGACAGGTTTACATGGCGCTTTTAAGTTTTGATAGGTTGTGACAATTTTATTGCTTCATTAAATTTTTAAGTTCAGAGAGTTTGACAATCAGGTTCAGTAAATCATTAAAAAAAACTGAAGTTCTATATTCATGAGGTCGTGAACTTCACTTTTTTTTTTAGTTGAATTATTATCAATGGTGTTAGAAAAGTTAAGATGTCAGTCGTTGAAAACCAAAGTTATTGTCAGTGGGTTTTTTTGGATTCTTGTTTGTGGAAACCAAAAGGTTATTTCTTTTTTTATGTCTTTCTAATATTGCTCTGTCTTTTTCTTTTTTTTTTTCTTTTTTTTTTCTTTGATTACATTTTTAATTTTAACTAAGCCATGATTTTATTACAGGCAATGAACTTCTTAAAAAAGTCTAATTTTAAAAACTACTTGTTGGCACTGAAAGATGACATCGATTCAGGTAACGTTTTTTTTTTTAATAATTTATCAATTTTTATTTCTTTAACTTTCAGGGATTTTTATAAGTAAATTTAGCGTTAAGTTCAGTAAGTTATAAGGTATTTTCAGCATTTTATTTTTTATATATTTTATATACTTATGTAGCTAAACAAGTTAATGACTCATGTTTAACTTTAGATGTTAATAAAAAATTTAAAACTGTACAACATGACTTTTAGCTAATATTATTGGCACTTATTACTTTGAATAACTTATATATTATTACAAATTTTATTATGAAACTTTTATATAGGACATATTTATATATATATATATATATATATATATATATATATATATATATATATATATATATATATATAATAAGTATATATATATAATAAGTATTATATATATAATAAGTATTATATATATAATAAGTATTATATATATAATAAGTATTATATATATAATAAGTATTATATATATAATAAGTATTATATATATAATAAGTATTATATATATAATAAGTATTATATCTATAATAAATGCATGGTTTAGTATTTATTTGTTTAAGGTTCTATTAATATTGTAAGTTAAAATGTTTGAATCAAATGAGTTAATTGTTGTACTTCTTACACAGTGCTCTAGGTGGTGAAAAAGATTTTTAAAAAAATTCTTTAAAAGATGACATTTTTTTTTTTCACTAAACCTATACGTTTTTAAATTTAAAAGAAGAAAAACATTGGGTTAACTTTCGTGTTCGTTATTGCGTGTTTGAGGTGAACGTTCAAGAGCTATCAAAATAACGTTTGCAGTGAACGTTAAGTAAACGTTTGCTGATTGTTATTTGAACGGTCGTATTGAACGTTCAAGAACTGTAAATAGGAGTTCACAAAAGTTGGTTCACGTAACGTTTGTATCGAACATTAACGCAAACCTAAATAAACGTTGTGGCAACGTTTGTTGAACGTTAATTATTAGTTGGGTATATACAAACATATATGTATACAAAAGCGTACAAAAGTAATTGATGTTATTGTTGTTATAATATAATACTTAAAATAAGTGTTATATCAACACTGAACATCACCGAAACACGAACAACGTATTAAGTAAATCTTCAGTGAAATCATAAACCAATAGAGCCCGAGGGAGAAAAAAAGCTAAATTAGGGTTATACTATTAAAATTTATTCTTTAGGTAGAACTTTAGCCGCTGATGGTGATCTCCGATGTCATGATGCTTTGAAATACTCGCTAGCAAAAACGTTGGAGTTGATAGGATGATTTTAAAAGAACGTATTGGAGTTGATTTTGTTATTGCAAAGATTAGTTTACTTTATTGATGAAACTCCTTCAAGTAATTATTTACTTTTGGAATGTTTTTATTCCTAATTGATTTATTATTTTTATTTTTAAAAATGTGTAATTTATTAGATTGTAAAACTATTTATTGCCGATGAATTTTTTTTTGTTTTTTGTTTTTTTTGTTTTCTGAGTTGCTTTTGCAAGGTCTTCGCAAATGGCGGATGCGTTTTTATAACGGCAAAAGAGAAAATTAAAGATAAATATAAAGAATATTGAAAAAAAAAAAAAATCTATATATAAAAATATTAATTATTTATTTTATAAGCACAAATAACTTATCAACGATCATATAAATTAACTTGAAGCAAACACACACCAAAAAGCATTCAAAAAGGAAAAGAAAAAATATATATAAAAAAATAAAAAAGAACTTCGAATTTTTTAACACTTTATAAACTTAAATAAGAAAAGAAAAAAAAAAAAAAAAGAAGGAAAAAAAGGTAAACAAAAGAACGAAAAGTAAAGTAAACAAATAAAAAGAAGAAAAAGATAAGAAGAATTTAATAATCAATTAAAAAAGAAAGAAGAAAAAGTAGTGTTAGAAGATTTTTTATTTTTTATTATTTCTTTATTTTTTGTTTTAGATAATTTTCTTTTTTCTTTACGATATAAATTGTAATCATGATTATAATTCATTAGTTATTATTTTTCAGTCATTATGTTATTATTTATTTTCTCACATTATTTTATTTATTCATAGTTAATTGTATTTATTATTAGTCCTCGTTTGATACCTAGTTATTTAATATATTACATTTATTTTTAATATTATATTTTTATAAACTTATTTATTATTGACTTATTTTTATTTGTTATTGTTCTAGTATCTTTGTTGATAATATTATTATTAGTAACAGTTAACAGTAGTTATATTATTATTAGTTTATATTATTAATATACTAGATATTATTATAGTATTAGTTTTTTTATATTCGATATTTATTGTTGTCATAGTTACTTTTAACATTAGTTCGTGGTTTGTCTAATTTTAATTTATTTTGATTGTTTAATTTTATAAAAGTTAGCTTTTAATTACCTTTAATGTGAATCTTTTTTTCTATCATTGTTCTTATTTTTTTGTATTGTTTTAAAAATTATTTTCGATTACTCACGCTAACGGTTACCCAAGTTTTAAATTATTAAATTTAGTCTTTTACTTTGCATTTATTTTTCAAACCTCTATTTTACACTTTAGTCACTTTAATTAGTTAATACTGCATATACATAAAAATATTTTTTTTAAAGATTATGGCATTCAAATCTTTCTGCAATACTTGTCATAAAAATATAACTGATAATCAAAGAGCCATCCAATGTGATCTGTGTAACTCATGGGTCCATGCAAAGTGTACTCATATTAATGCGTACTCTTATAATCTTCTTTCAAATGACTCGTCAGATTTTTATTGTCATAGTTGTTTATCTAAGAGTATGGCGTTCAGCTCGATTTCCAACTTGGAGCTTAAATCAACATTATTATGTAAGAATATACCTACTAGTTCATTAAACTCTTTTGAGACTCCAAGTAATCATAAAAAGATCTTTAAAGATCTAAATAAATTTCCCAGTTCTGTTAATTGCAAATACTATGACGTTATTGATCTCAATAAAACTATGCTCCCCAATTCGGAACTATATATTCATCTTAACATCGCTTCTCTACCATTCCACATTGACGAACTCTGTAGTCTTATCAGCTCTCTTAATAATTTTCCCTTAGCAATAGGTATTACAGAATCTAATTTATATATAAACGATACAAATATAACTGATATATACATAAACGGGTTTAATATTGAGCATTGTCCTACTGAGGCTAAAAAAGGAGGAGCACTTTTATACTTACGCTCAAATTTAAACTACGTAGTTCGCAATGATCTTATGATTTACTCATCTAAATATTTAGAGTCTATTTTTGTTGAAATCGAAAAACCTTGTGAATCAAACATAATAATTGGCTGCATTTATCGTCATCCCTCAATGAATCAACATGAGTTTACTTCTTCCCACTTAACTCCTCTACTTGAAAAGCTAAGTAACGAATAAAAAAAGATCTTTTTAATGGGTGATTTTAATATGGATCTATTAAGTCACAATGAATCTAACCCTGTTTCTAGATATCTTGATTCTTTAACTTCTTACTCACTAAGCCCTTCTATAATTTTACCATCACGCATAACGGCTACATCTAAAACGCTGATTGACAACATATTCACAAACTTTCATTCAACTGATCAATACTCAGGTAACCTTACGATTTCAATTTCAGACCACATGGCACAATTTATTTGCATTCCTGGCATACCCAAACACCCCAAAAAAGTAAAAACTTACAGACGATGCTTCAAAAAATTTAATAAAAGTTTATTTATTGAAGAAATTTCTAATATCAATTGGGAACTCTCTATTAAAAAAGATGATGATGTTAATAAGTCTATGGTTTTTATTTTAAAAACATTTGATGAAATCTTAGACCGACATGCTCCTTACAAAATACTAACCAACCAACAAATTAAACTAAAATCAAAACCTTGGATAACGTATGGAATACTTAAATCTATCTCAGTTAAAAACAAACTTTATAAAAAGTTTATAAAATCAAAAAATATTTATAAGAAAAATGAATTATTTACAAAATTTAAATTTTATAGAAACAAAATTTCCAATTTATTAAAATTTAGCAAAAAAACATACTATATTACGTATTTTAATAATAATCTGAATAGTGTTAAAAACACCTGGAAGGGAATAAAAGAAATCATTAATATTAGACCTTCTACACACAATACATCTTTTAAACTTAAATTGAACGAAAATCTTATCACTGATCACACTGCCGTATCTAATATATTTAACAATTTTTTTAGCACTATACATAACAAACTACTTAGCAAAGCCATACCCCCAAAACGCGTATTTAGTGACTTTCTTAACATTCCAAATGCTAAATCGTTTTTTATTAATCCTGTTACTGAAATTGAAATATCTGGTCTCATTACAAACAAGCTCAAAACTGAAAAAAGTCTTGGTCCTAATAGCGTACCTACATTCCTCCTTAAACTAGTCCCACACATTATTTCAAAGCCTCTCTGTACTGTTATAAATAACTCATTTAAAAGTGGTATTTTCCCAGATATTTTTAAAGTTGCCAAAGTTATTCCAATATTTAAAAAAGGCTCTTTACTAGATTTCACAAATTATCGACCCATCTCCTTGCTTTCTAATATAGGTAAACTATTTGAGAAGGCAATGCATATTAGGCTTTATGCTTTTCTTGAAAAATTTAAATGTTTTTACACCCATCAGTATGGATTTCGTGCCAATCACTCCACAACTCATGCTCTCATTGAAATGACTGAACTGATTAGAAAAGCAATCGATGACAAATATTTTGCATGCGGTGTATTTGTCGATTTACAGAAAGCGTTCGATACAGTAGATCATTCAATTTTGTTAAAAAAATTCGAATATTATGGGATCAGAGGCGTACCCCTTAAATGGTTTATTTCGTACTTAAACAATAGAACACAATTTGTTGCTATTAATGACTCAAAATCTACCCTTGTAAAATGTTCTAATGGTGTTCCACAGGGTTCAGTATTGGGACCACTGCTTTTCCTTCTTTATATTAATGATCTTCATACGTCCATTAAGTTTGCTACTGTTTACCACTTTGCTGATGACACTAACCTAATGCTAATTAATAAATCCTTAAAAAAAATTAACAAACACATTAACCATGATCTTGCCAATCTAGTTCAGTGGCTTCGCTCCAACAAACTTTTTCTAAACTCTAACAAAACTGAACTTATTATCTTTAAATCAAATAAAACAAAAATCTATAAACATATGAACTTTAGATTAAGTGGCAAAAAAATTGAACCTGTTAACTCAATTAAATATCTTGGTATAAAAATTAATTCAAATCTTTCCTTTTTATCCCACTGTGAAGACTTAGCAATGAAACTAAGTAGATCTAATGGTATGTTGGCCAAAGTTCGCCATTATGTTAATCTTGAAACACTTTTGAACATATACCATGCTATTTTCGGCTCACATCTTATATATGCATGCCAAATTTGTTGGCAGTCCCATCAACAAGCTTTGTTATCCCACCTCCAAAACAAGGCTTTAAAAATTATTTATTTTCAGAATATTAAATTTAATTCTAATGTGCTCTATCTAACTTCTAAAGTATTAAAACTATGTGACTATATTCAATTTTCAAACTGCCAATTTGTCTGGAACCACCAACACAATAACCTACCTTTAACTTTCATCAGTTTCTTTTCCAAAAGTGCCAACTCTCGTTATCACCTTCGTTCCAATAGTAATTTAAACCTGTCTGTCTCTAAACATTGCTCTCATAAATACGGACATAAATCTATAAAGTATCAAAGCATTTAAAAATTTGGAACAACCTTCCTTATGAACTAAAAGCTCTCAATTCATTCTCAACCTTTAAAACTAGATTATTCTACTTTTTATTAAAAAAATATAGTTAGTGTTTATAATTTCTATTATCAATTTTTGTTGTCTTTAGTATTTTTTTTTTTTTTTTTTTTTTTAATTTTTATTATATATTTTGTTGTCATTACTATTGCTTATTGTTATTTCTATAAATATTTACATTACTACTATTAACTACTTTTAACTATTACTACTAATATTAATATTGTTCTCATTATTATTATTATTATTTTTGTTATTATTGTTATTATTATTAAATATATTACTATTATTATTGTTATTGTTGTTATTATTATTATTATTACTAAGATTAATTGTATATAAATAAACTATTTTTTAAGGTATTTACTTGAGATTAGTATTTCAATACTATTTGTAAATAGCCGTGAAAATTTATTTTCAGAATATATATATATGATATATATATATGATTGATTTTGTTAATTAATAAAGGTAACGTTTAAATACTTCTCCAATTATGCAATGTTCTAAGCATGTCATTTATTTTGAGATTTTGTCGTAGAAATTTCTTCAACGTGTTCTAAAGATCCGATTTACTTGATGTAAATCAGACTTGACTGTAGATTATAAATTTACTGGACTTTAAAATCGTATTTATGAGATTTAAAATTATTTAATTAAAGCAATTGTTTATTCCAATTACTTTTTTGAGTAAAATATTTTGTGTTTTTTTCTGATGAACTTACAAAAACATCAATTGGTAATTTTTTTTTTCCCCATGGTTTTAAAACATTACTCATGGTGCATTTTTTATAATCATATTATGGTATTACACGTTTGAGTATCACGGTATTATTGAGCATATTTTTTTACATTTTCATATATGCAATCATATTTAAATAAAAATATTTGACTTGATTTTATAGAAACTATTCTCAGTTTTTAGCGTGTTAAATAAAAACACTTTCATGATATGTGTTTACTGTTACCATGACAGCGCTAACAATTCCTGTAATCTGAGGCAAATAAATGTGCATCAAATTGTTATTAAAACATAATTGTTATAAAATGTGTAATTATTAAAACGCATCTATACAAAAACTTTTCTCTTTTTTAATTAAGCTAAAGTAATAAATAAAGCAACATAAATATTTAATTTCCTACACTCCTTTGCCTTTGCCCTAATTCCCCCATTCGGAAAAAAAAATTCAAAAATCAATAAATTTAATTAAATATCTTTAGAAATCCCAAAATAACTCCAGTTACATGAGTTACGTAAATCGCTTGATTAATAAATCAAAACACTAACTTTTTGCGGAATTTTAATGCAAAAATCAAGAAAAAACCAATTGTCAAACTCATTAAAAAATCTCACCCTTTCATTGCAACTTTAAATGAAAAATATGAGATTTTTTTATTAAAAGTGCAAATTAAATTTAAATTAAAAGTGCAATACTGGTTTTTTAGTCATTTTTCATTACTTAATTGCATGTTTAGCAAGTCGGCAAGTACATCTAAAATATAAAATTACGGCACCCTAGTTTTTCTTGACTAATATAGATAACACCCTAACGTGGAGAAATTTTTACGACTTGATTTAAGAAAAAATACCTTATAAAGTGCTTTTCGGCAATTTTAAGCTTTAAAATTTTGCACTACCAAAGACAATTCAGCGCGAGCTCTCCACATCTTGAGCTGGCTGAAAGAATTTTTTATGACTTGTGTTGATAGCACTCTGACTAGTGAGTGATCAGGACTGCATAAACACTGAAATATCATTAAGTATACCTTTTTAGTTCGAAATTCATGTTATATTTTATATATATGCATTTATATTTTAACATCATCATGATCAACTTAATCATACGTAATGCACGCTCTTTAAGTTTTTTTACTTCTTTTTATTTTTAATTTTATTTAGGTCCCCTAAAAAGTTCTTACGGTCTTATCACAGAGCATCGCGAATGAGCATTTAATCAAAAGTTCACGCCTCCTTTCTAACCGATGTCACAAAACTTGCCCAAAGGTGGGGTTTGAACCACGTATCCTTTGTTTCTGAGGCAAGTGCGCTACCACTACGCCACGACTGCTCAAGTACATGCTCAACTTCTACCTCGACTATTTTTTCCTGAAGCTGCTATCTCTTTGAATAATATCTTTTTTTTTAGGAGTCCCAAGAAGTCCGTACGGTCTTATCACAGCGCACCGCAAAAGAGCGTTTAATAGGAAGTTCACGCCTCCTTCCTAACTGATTTCGCTTGCCTAGAGGTAAGGTTCAAACCACGGATCCTTTATTTCTGAGGAAAATGCGCTACCAATGTGTCGCGGCTGCTGAAATATAAACCACTTGAATCTTCTCTGACAAATATTGTTCGATACAAAGTTTTTTCTAATCTCTGTCTAAAATTATGGCTCATTTTCTTGTCTTGTCAGAGTCATACCACATCTGATCATCATCTTTCGGCTAATACTTCATCATATAAATACTAAAGTTTATAAAAAAAACATAAAGATGTGTGTGCCAGCGTTTGAATAAAAGTTTATAAAAAAAACATAAAGATGTGCATGCCAGCGTTTAAATAAAAAGCATTCATATCTATTTATATCCATGTATGACTCACCCGGGGCGCATTGATTAGAGTTCTGGCTAAGAACCAAGAGGTCCGACGTTCAACGGCGGCTCAAGCCCAATAAGCGACATTGGTAAGGAAGGAGGCGTGAATTTCCTAGTTAAATGCTTTTCTATGGTGCTATGTTATAAGATTGTGAGAATTTCTGGGAGCGCCTTAATAACCACAAATAAATATATATCTATATTATGTATGCGTAAATGAGCCTCTTACCTACCTCCTGGATCCAAACTGGTATGGAAGTTTTAATTCTTTTTTGCTGGTTATAAGTCAGTTGTTATATTAAACTGTAATCATTTTTTTTCACAAGAATATTTCTTTTGAGAACAAATATCTTTTTATTATTACAAGAAGTTAATATTTTTACAGGACCTTTTTTGGTCCTGTCTGATGCTAAGGACCATTATTCTCAGTTTATTAAATCTTGTATCCTATCTCAGATATTAGGCTCTGTGACTTTTGGAATCATAAATATAGTAAGTCTTACATTCTATCTCTAACTCGTGACTCTGATCATACTACGTCTCCTCAGAATAAGGTCAGTGTTGTTTGCATAGACCTTCCCTCTAATTTGACTCTTGAATCTACTGTCCATACTTTTCCAGACATTTCAGTTGAACAGATTACCCTATTGTTAGTCATCCAAAATCACTCTTGCTTCCTATACTAAAGTTAATTCATAATTTTATTTTTCTACAGCTTTTGGTTAGACATCAATTCCATTATAGTCATACAAAAGTGTTCTTCAGAACTTTCTTCAATCTACGCTAAGCTTTTGTTTAGTGCTAAAAATAAGTGGTTCCAGTTTTTAAAAACTCTGGAAAACACTCTGGCCTCTCCAACAATCTCACAATTAGTCTTCTTTCTAGTATTCGTTTCTTCATATAAATTTTTTAAGATTACAAAATCATTTCTTTCTAACCGCAGTATTAAATTCATTTTTAAAGACTCTTGTTTATTTTCGGTAACTTTAGGAGTACCGCTAGTAACTTTAGGAGTTTAATTTCCACTAGCTTTAGGAGTATCACTATTCCACTCTTCTTTATTTCTAGTAACTTCAGGAGTACCACAAGGTTCTATCTTTGATCCTGTATTGTTTCTTATTTACAATAGCAATCTTCCTGACAAATTAAGTTTAAAATGACTCTATCTGCTGATTACTCAATTTTATAATCTTGTCTTGACAAAAAGTCAGCACTTTTTAATCGCTTACAACTAACAGCCAATCTTCAGTTTGTTATCTCTTCTGTAACAGCTTGAACCATGCAGTGGCTTGTGGTTTATAACTCCAACAAAACTCAGTTATTTACTGCAAACCACTATCGAAATATTGTTGACATTTGCATACTGATAAATAACTACCTTTTTCAAACAACGAAGTCCAAAAGCACATTCTAAATAAAGCTGGACCTGCTTTATCTGCTAAGCTTGATCCACTCTTCAATTGTTGTTGATTGCGTTTCTTTCTACAAATAGTATCATAGTTGCATTTTTGACATTTATTAGACTTTTTATGCCTTTTCAGGTTTCACGAAGACTTTTTACATTTTCTGAAAAGAATTTTTGGAAATGTTTTTTTTTACTCAGTTTTATTAGATTAATTATGGTAAATTTTTATGGTAAGTTTTTAGTTTAATTGTATTTGTTGGATCTTTTATTCTTAACATTTTTCCTTGAATAAGATTTCGAACTTGAATTGATTTTATTATTCCTTGAGTAATCCATGGTTTAAATTGACGCTTGTTGTATAGAATCACAACATTGTTAACATAAAAGAACAAAAAAAAAAAAAAAAAAAAAAAATTGGATAAATTATCAAGCTAACTTGGATTTTAAATTAAAGAAACGGGTATTGAAAATATTGTATAACGTTTTAGAAAAACAAAATAACTACCAATTAACAGGGCCGTCCCGAAGAGGTCTTCCATGGAGGGAAGGATGTGTTGTGTGTATTTTTTGCCAATTAGAGACATCAAAAAAAAAAAAAAGTCCTCAATATTTGCAATTGGCCAACTATAGTTCAAAACTTGCTCAATGCACCAACTCAAATGCTTATATGACAGCTTTGGGGGTGGTGGAACACCCCCTATATCCCCGTTCGGGACGGCCCTGCCAATTAATTTAAAATCAAATTATTTGTTTTTTAAAATTTTAAAATTTTATTATTTTGGGCTTTATAATGTATTATTTTTGCCTTTTAAACGTTTTGTTTATTTTTTTTTAATTTTATCGTCAATTTAACATGCGTGGTACGCATAAATTAGCATATACATCGTTAATATTTTTTTAACTTACTTTTATATCAGTTCCCATTTAAACAAAGTTTGTTGACCAAAATACACTTACAACATACTAACTTAAAATTTAAAAATATTAAAAAGATAATAATAATATTATTGAAGTAATATTGCTTTTCATTTAGGGCATAGGTTTGAGTAGTGTTGTAATGTGCACATGTCAGTCAATATACGTTACAAAAATAGCAACAAAATATGCTGTTACGATAAAGTTTCCAAAAGAAAGGATAGTTTCACAATTTTCAGCATTTTATTTTTTATTTTTTTTCAATGCTCCAAGATTGTAGGCAATGGAATATCTTAGGCTGTTTTGATGAATGTTGATAAAAAAGCAAAAACAACCGGTTGGACTCATTTTACTAAAACAAAAGCTTATTTTTCAAATGAATAATGTAATTTGATTACGGTCAATTTCAAAAACGGTCGTTTAGTTGAATTTTTCTAATTTCACGTGGTGACGAGTGAGGGTTAAAATCTTTTTCTATGAAATTTTCAATATTATAAGAAGTCAAAACTTTAAAATGGATTTAAATGGAGTTAAATGAAGCTAAATAAAAAATGTCATTAATTAATTAAATAATTATCATTTAATTAAATAACTGTTACTTAATTCTCCACCTAACTATTTCCATCTTAATTGTAATTAAAACATTTATACTTAAACTAAAGTTTGTTTTATTTAAGACAAAAAAAAATTTACTTAAATAGGATAAAACAAAATCCGTTTTTAAATTTTTTTTAAGACGTATTTGTCAAGGTGTTTTCGATTTAGTAGATTTGCTTTATGGCAGTATTTATAACTGATGTCGTAAAGAAAAGAGTAAATCCAGAACATCTTTACGCTTGGTTTAATATTTGAATTATAGACATTTCTCTAATACGCAACTAGTTACTCAGCTTGAAAAAAGAGACTAGTAACTAATTACTCAGCTTGAAAAAAGAGACTAGGAGCCGTTTTCTCCGGCTAAAAAATGATAAGGTTTCGTTTAACTGATAAAAGTTGGTGTGAAAGTAAGGATCCTAAACACTGCATGCCGAATATTGTTAATGAATTAATAAGAACTTTATCTGAAACAAGAAGCGCATAGCCAATATTTAAAATAGTTCTTTTTTTTTAATTTTGTAGTTTTATTTTAGCATTTAAGTTTTCTATGAAATTAAAATTACATCAGATACTGACGTTAAAATTAAATTACGTCATATCCCTCATATACTGTTGGGTTGATTCCTTTTTTTGCAAAGTTAACATGAAGTACCACTCAACTAGCAACCATTCAAACTTCAAATTTACATAGGGTAGAGCGGGGTCTATTGAGTATAGGGGCAAGTTGGCCTTTTAAAATATCTCAAAAACTACTCATCACATGACAAAAAATCTAATGGATAAAAGTTAGGGAATTAGAATGTTAATACAATGCGTAACAAAAAGTTTTCGGAAAGCAGTTAAGTAAGATACACGGGCACTTTTTCTTCTTTTTCTGTTGGACCAAAAAAGTAAAAAAAAAAAGTTTTACTATTTTTCTCATAGATGCTTATAAATTTTTTTTATCAGACTCAAGTGTTGACATTTTAACAATTTATCGGATTTTCGATTAAAATAACCCGTTTTTTTTTACTATTCCCTTTAAAACCTAATTAAAGTGTCACCTAATCTAGTACAGAAAGTTGAGCAACTTTGTAAAAAATAAATAAAACTGAACTATTGAACACAAAGGAACAACTTTTATAAGAAATATTTTAATAGCACATTATTTATATATATTTATGAAATTAGTAATTTTTAAATTGGGCTTCAAAATTAAAGATAGTTATATAAAATAATATTTTTATATTTTACGACGCTTTTTTATTTCTATTCTCTTACTTACGTCATTAAGGAGTATAAAATAAGTGTATACAACAAGTTTATAAATTATACACACGCTTACTGTTAGTGAAAGTTTTATTGATCGTTTACTCAAGATTCGCACCATGCATATTCATTCATTTATCGACTGCTCAAATTACCCTACACTGTTGCTCAATTTACCCTGCTGGGGGCAGGTTGAGTAGCTCCGCTAACTTTAGATAATATCTTTTAAAATATATATAAATATATATATATATATATATATATATATATATATATATATATATATATATATATATATATATATATATATATATATATATATATATATGTATGTACTTTTTTTCTTATCAAACTTTTAGCAGGTTAATTTATCTTTCAAGTAATGAAAAAACTATGTAAATCCAACGCACCGTTCATGAGATCTGTTAGATTTAGTAAAAATTGCTTAACTAGCCCCCACTCTACCCTAAACCGTACTTTTGTGATTTATGTTAATTTGCAATTTTCTAATCATTTTTTTCATGCTTACTCGACGTGTAGGGGAAAGTCGGGTAGCCCCGGACACTTAAGGAAAAAATAGATTGTACACATGTAATAACAAAAAACAAAGTGTCGAAAGACTTTATTAAAAGTGCAAACATTTACTTATTGAATAAGAAACAAAATAATTATCATTGTATACCTTAATAATATACAAAAAATAAAAGAAAAAATGTTAGAAATAAGGCATATTTCAAAATTGGAGGGAAGCACAAAGTTTAACCTGGACACATAGTTTAACCATGATTTTACCTCTTTTTTACCTGTGCGACAATATAATATATAACTAATTAGCATTGGAATGATCATAATATATTAAAAAAAATTTCCTTCAAAAATTTCCTTTGATTTATAAGGAATGGAAATGAAAATGTCATCATTCAGAAATATAAACATTAGGTTTTTACTAATGAAAACAAAAACTTTAAAACACTTTTTTCAAATCTTAGGTCTTTTCATTGGAATTAAATTAACTAATATTATGGGTTTTGCATTATATTAAATGTATTACTATTTATATAAAAAAGTTGCAAATTTATAATGTGTAAATGGATTGTTGTCCGGAACCACCCTCCAAACATGTGTCCGAAACACCCGATCATACTTCACTCACAAATACTAATTTTAAAACTAGTGAATTAAAGTATTAAAAGAATTTTTTTTTTAATAAATATTGTAAATAAAAATGTGTTTACATAAAAGTTATTATAGAAATATAACTATAAATCCTCTATAAACTATTATCCTCTATAAATTTTAGTTTCTAAAGTTTTTTTAAAAGTCTTTCTTTTTGTTTTAGAAACTCCAGAGATTTTAAAAGTACATCTTCGATTTTAACTCTTTTTTCAAATCTTTATTTATATCTTGCTTTATTACTAGTTTTGTTAACAACTTGATAAACATTGAAGACGTTAATTCTTCTGTTGAGACGGTTTATTCAACTTTAATTGGTTTTAAACCCAGTATATCTTATGGTCCTGACGGAATACCGAGCATTCTTCTGACAAAGTTAGGTCTTGTTTTATGCATTCCACTTTCGTTTATATTTAAAGCCATTTTTAAGTTAAATAGTCTGCCACAACAGTGATGTCACCACAACAGTGGCTTCAAGCTTTTGTTTCTCCAATTTTTAAAAAAGGAGCGAGACCAGACCCTAATAGTTATAGACCAATATCACTCACATGCACTTGTTGTTGTACAATGGAAAGAACTATTAACTCGGATTATTATTTAATACTTAACTCTCCATAACTTAATAGCCAATAATCGACATAGTTTCCTCAAGAAACGCTCTACATGCAATAATCTCTTAGAACCTGTTAATGATTGGAGTATTGCACTAGACAAAAACCTAACAACAGATATATTGTTGTATGTATTGACTTTTAAAAGGTGTTTGATTCTGTATCTCATCCTAAAATATTAGCCAAACTTACTCTATTTAATATGAGGTAATTTAAAAAATTGGATTGCTGCATTTCTTAACAATAGGAGTCAACAAGTTAAAGTTGTAATTTCATTATCAAACCCAACTCCATCGTTATCGGAGTTCCTTAGGGTAGCGTGTTAGGCCTAACATTATTTTTACTATATATCAATTATACAACCGTTATTGTTAACAATCTTGATTGATCTTTAAAGCTTTATGCCGATGACATCAAGTTATACAGTTCATTTTGCAATACGGACAATAGCCATAACTTAGTTAATGTTCTTGATAACGCAGTACTTTGGTAAGAAACATGTCAGCTACCTATTTCTACCAGTAATTCTTTGTTCATAGGATTGCGCTTGCTTCATCGAGAAAATTCATTTACTTTAACTAAAAGTTAGGAAATCATATTTTAGATTGGTCTTCTATTCCGAAAGATCTCGGTGTGAGCCTGGATTCTCAACTGAACTATAAAAAGCATATTTTAAACGTTGTACCTGCAGCTAATACTAGAGCATACCTTATTTTAAAATGCTTCAAGTCTCGCGATCTTAGTATCTTAGTAAAAGTTTTCAATACATATATTAGGCCTTTATCAGAATCAGAATCTAGGCCTATATCAGAATCAGAATTTTTCCAGTTTGATTGCCATATCATATTGAACTAATAATGGTAGTTGAGAACGTACAAAAACGTTTCCCGAAAAAAATCCTGCACTTAAGCAATTTAATTTACGATAACCGACTTCAGTTGCTTGATTTGGAGTTGCTTGAGATAAGGCGAGTAAAACATTATTTATATTTATCGTCTTGCTTTCAAGTTCTGCGTAAGTTGGTCTTAATTGATAAATCTATGTTCTTTTTTATTGACAACAAAAACAACATACGAGGACATTAATATAAAATGCACAAACAACAATGTTGACTAGATATTCGCAAACTTAGTTTCTCTTACCGAGTTGTTAACATTTGGAATCAGTTGCCTTTCGATGTTGTTTATGCCGATAATATCATTATTTTTAAGAGTAAAATTAACTCAATCAATTTTGAAGAGTTTTCGGCGTTGACTTCATATCTTATTGTTTAGTTGTATATAACTTATTTATTTAATGTTTTACGCTGATACATAATTTATTTATTTTGGGGCACGTTAATGTCCATCAATATGGACCTGCGTGTCCTTTAGAACATGTATTACTTTTACTAATAGATACAATCTAACCTAATCTAATCTAATTTTGCAATATTAAATTTTGAATTTTATCAATTTTAAAGCGCTTACTTTTATTATTAATATTTTCATTTATTATTTTTTTAGATAGATAAATAGAAAATTAGTTATTTTGTAGTATTTATTTAAGCAATTTGTCGCTAATTGTCTACGTTTTTTTCCTTACTGGACTTGTTTTCATGTTGTGAAAATAGTTGCGCAATTTTTTTTTTTAGGAGTGTATATTTTGCTGGACTCGTTTTCATGTTGTGAAAATATTTGCGCAGTTTTTTTTTTTAGGAGTATATATTTTGCAGTTTCATAAAATAAGTTGCATAAGAGTTTCAAGTAAAAAAGTAATATAAATAAAGATAATTTAAAAAACACACCTGGACTCAAAGAAGATATGGGTGATGCAACACCACCTCAATCTTTTCATAGAGCCCCTTAAAAAAATAAATATCGTCAAAACTTTCTAATAAACTGCAAGTAATAGTAAGATGTAAAATTTCCAATTAAAATACTCAAAGGTTTAAAATAAATAAATCAATACATATATGTCCAATACATATGAAATTTTATATATATTATATAAAATTTTGAGGACCTATGATATAGAAAGTAATTCTATATCATAGGTCCTCGAAATGTATCGAAAGCTCTGTATATTTATTTAATTTCTCAGACAATTTAAGTCTCTGATTAAGGGTTTAGTGTGCTCCCCTCTTTTTTTCGCATACGTTATTTAACACGCATACTTTTTGAACACTTAGTTTTTTTTTAAGTTTTGTAGGTTGCTTGCTACCCCATGTAATATTGGGATAATTGATAAAACAATGAATTAAAGAGAATTAAATTAATTTATAACATAGCATGTTAACATAAGGACGAACTTGGTACATCATACCTATAGTTTCGCTAACTTTTGAATGTAAATATTTAGTATGGGAAAGTCAAGATGAATGCTTGTCAACAAGTATTCCTAAGAACTTTATAGAGTCTTCCTGTTTTATTTCTTTAGTATTTAAGAATAGATCTGGTAATTTAAAGGGGAGGTTTTGTTCTCGCGACTTTTTATGATATAATGTATACTTTATTTTTTTGATGCTTAATGAGAGTTTATGTGCTGTAAACCATTCATTTATTTTATTTAATTCAAAGTTCATGTATCATTTGCAAAAATAATTGGGTTTTATTTGACTAATGCGTTATTTAAGTCGTTTATATAAACTAAGAATAAGAGAGGGCCTATCATTGATCCTTGTGGTATTCTACACAAGATTTTAAGAGTTCAGTATTCCTTGTCTTAAACATATTGTGTTCTATCAGTAAGGCCTCTTTTAATCCAATTATAGTCCTTATTAGTTAACCCATAATACTTTAACTTTTCTAACAAGATGCAATAATCAACGGAGTCAAAAGGTTTAGTTAGATCAATAAATATACCTAAGGTAAATTTGTTTTCATTAAAGCCATTGTTTATTTGATTAACTAACTCAATAATCGTATGTTCAGTTTAATGATTTTTCTAAAATCCAAATTGTTTTGGATAAAAAAAATTGTTTTTTTATTAAATGGTCAAAGCTTGTATTATAAAGTACACGTTCGAATATCTTTGAAAATACAGAAAGCAATCATATAAGCCTGTAGTTGGATACATTTGATTAATCATTATTTACTTTTTTCATTATTACTTTTGCGAGTTTTAGTACATCAGGAAATATTCCTTGGTCCAAGGAAAGACTATATAGAAAAACGGTCTTATAATGATTTTTTTATTTGAAATTAATATATTACTTGGTATATCGTCAAATCCTGATGGTTCGTTTTTTTCGAACCAAATCAAATCAAATTAGGGAAATGTCTATTCAGGTACAAATATAAAAATTATGCTAAATAAACAAAACAAAGCGGAAGTCAACGAATCTCGTGACATTTGGCTCCAATCATTAAAACTGTAATGCTTTGTGGTAGACTTGGTATTGCATATCGAGGCAAAAAAATGACGGCAATGTCAGTCTTGAAACAAATGGCAGACTAATAAAGACAGATGGAAACTTCAGAGCACTGTTGGCTTGTCGAATCAATGTTGGTAACAAAATTTTAGAACATCATTTAAAAAGTTCAGGAAAGAAGGCCACTTATAAACAAAAAACTGAAATAATTATTCAAACTCTTAAAGGCCATTATCTTGATCTTTCTTACTTAGTTGGTCAAGGTTACGATGGTACATCAGCTATTTTTGGCTGTTATAATAGTATCCAGGAGCACGACAGCTGGCTCAATCTGCAGTTTTTGTGCATTATAGTAGACACGCCCTGGTTTTAATTCTACTTATTCCGTACCCAAATTTGGGGACATGTTTTTAGGGACATGTTTTTAGGGACATGTTTAGTACAGAAAAAAACTGCAAAACTTTTATTAACAATTCTTTTTAGAGAAGAAAGATATTAGACTCCGAAAAGTTCTATTTCATGCTTGAAAAGTTTTAGTAAAACACTTTTTGTTGAGAGGCGCAATTGCTAAATTATTTTCCATCAAAATTTTATTAATATTGTAAAACGTTTAAAGGAATTTGTTAACAAATCTGACAGTAAATCTGCTAACATTGCAAGAGTGCTACCAAAATGTCTTGATGATCAAAAAACTGCTTCTCATCATGTCGTGTTATGCAAATTCAAAAAAATGAAAAAAATGAAATGTCATAGCTCAAATCAACATACTTAAGTTTGTAGTTTGCACAATGCCTGAATATGTCATATCTGAAATATCGAAAAATTCTGCACACGCTTCTGTATAATCCTTTATATATAAATATATTTATAAGTTTATAAAATTTTATATACTTATATAAACTTATTTGGTTATTAATTTTTTTTTATTTAAAATAAATTTTATTATAAAATTTATTATTTATTATTTATTTATGTTCATATTTTATGTATACTTTTATGTTTTATTTATTAAATTTTGTTAATACTTTTTCTTAAGTCGAGTTTCTCAAACCTATTGGTGGCCTTAACACCAAAAACACTACCTATGGAGCAAAATACTGTCCGTCAGGGGTTGCAATTAAATATATTGAGGTTCAACATATAGGCCTTATCTATAAACTCCTGTTCATACTTCTTGGCTTTAGCCTGACAGGAATTATTATATCAATTTTCTTAGACTCGATATCACAGGAAACAAGAACCAACACACCTTTATTAAAATCATTTTTTTCAACAATTAAATATATAAAAAATCCAATGATTTTATTGCTTGTTCCAATTACAACTTTTAATGGAATGGTACTAAGGTTTGAGTACGGTGAATATACAAAGATTAGCTAACTTTGAAATAAAGTTTTCAAGTTTTGTTTAGGTTTCTATTCCACAAGAAGTATAAGTTACTTTCAAATTTATTATTTTTAAAGGCATTTTTTGCTTGTTCCCTTGGCATTGATATGATACGTTACACTATGACGTGTTATTGTTCTGTCACGTACCTTGTTTCTATATTTATTGGGTTCATAGTAAAGTGAAATGGAACTTATTTGCTTATGCTCTTTGGAATGTTTTCATATGTTGGTTTAATGTCATGGTACCTTCTCTGGGACACTCAAGCATACCTAAATTTCATTTTTTGCATTGTTGTAATATGCATTGGAGTTAAAAGTGCTATAAGGGTGTCCGAAACTAATGGTAAAAGCAATTTTTATAATTTATATAATTTCTTTGCCTAAAATATTTTTAGTATGCTTTATATACTATATATAATAAACAACCTAATTTAAATCTAAACTTTAGCAATTTACAGAACATACTTTTCTAACCATCAAGGGGCTGCGTTTTCAATTTTTCGTCTGTTTCAAAGCTCAGGATTTACTATTGCGTACCTTTATGAAAACGCTTTTTGTGCGTCAACAATGATCTACATTTTTAAATTCCCTTTCTTGTTACCAGCATAATATTATACAACATCGTTGAGTTTTGCTACCGAAAGAAACACTCAAAAGAAGCTAAAAGTACAGAAAAAGAAGTTGTTGAAAAAAATATGAAGTTCATATTTGAAAATGCAAACATTGACACAAAGCTATAAACTCATTTAATTATTTTTGTTTTTTATTTATACTGCATTCTTAAAGAGTTATTAAAATTTAAAAAAAATTATGCCAAGATAAACATTTACGCTATAAAACAATGTTGTTTTGCATTTTAAAATATACAATGTTTCAAAGTAATTTAATAAATGAAGACATAAGCTAATCAAGACGTTGTTTCATAAAAATTAATTTTTTTTCGCAGACAATGGTTTTAAGTAACGCTCTTTAACATAAATTTAATAACACCGCGCCAAAATGTGCGAAAGTACTATTATCACAGTAAATGAAGAAATTATTTTACACATCAATTCACATACATGAATACATAACATAGACTTTAATACATTCATCTAATAATATTTCTGCTTTGATTGTTATTTTGATTGAAAAATATTTTTGTTAAAAAAAAATATCTAGAACAAAAATTTAACTCTAGATATCAATTTAATATTGACTCAATTTAACTCAATTTAATATTGGATAATATTTAATTTTGTTACGTAATGTCTTCATCTACTAATGTCTTCAGGGCAATTCCACATCAAATCACCCAGTCCATTGAACCATGTGTCTTCCCATTATTCCTAATTATAAAAAAATATTGCATGCAAAATTTCAGCTAAAAAAGTTTAGCCGTTGACAAGATATTGCAATTTTAATACTGACCTGGTTTCCCAAAATGACCCGGTTTTCATAACACTCTGAAAAAACATTTTTCTTAAAATAATAAGAAATAAAAATGGCAAAAACATGAAAATAAACATATATAATGTTTTTTTGATGCTGAATTCAATAAATGTACTTAAAATGCTCAAATATAAAAAGAACATGCATAAAAATTAATAAAACAACTAGTTTCTATAAACCAACTAGTTTCTATAAACCATTTGAGATATTGGGCCCTTTAGGGCCCAATATCTCAAAACACCCCCATCAAAAAAATTTTTTATTTGCTGTTAATATTTTCAGCTGTTTATAATCTTACTAGGCACAAAAAATCTAACTGGAAAAACAACTAAAACATACGGAACTTTAATTTCAAAGATGTATTACTTTTTCAAGAAATTCCCAAAAAATATTTGTAAATAAAATAAAGTTAATCGTAATTTAAAAAGTTACTTAAATATACAAGATTTGTAAAAGTATCAAAGATGAAAGTTATTTTGACTGTGTTTGTAATAGTTTACAATATTGCTCCCATTTTACTTGTACTTCCTCTATTTCAGCATTTTCAAACACATAGTTTCTACCAGAACTAGAGCAAGCTTGTGGAACAGATAGTTTTTTCAATATGTTGGTGTTTGGAATAAAACAGTAGTCGTCTCTTTCAGGCCAGTTAAAACAGATTGATGGACCATTTGGATGAAGAAACTTAACTTTAGCATCAACTTCTTCTAAGTTGGTTTTAGTTACAATGCCGATCCACCACTTATCATCACAGACTACAGCGACATAACAACCTAAAGTGACAGTATCAAGTTAAGATATGTCTTGTTTCTTTTTAAGATTGTGGATTATTGTATATTTAGTGTCTGTACTACACCTCTTTGCCCCAACCTTGTTATCTCCAAGATGTATAAATTGATGAAAGCTACGTGTACCAGGTAGAGTTGTTACACCAGTGTACCTTTCTTTTTGCTCTTCACGTTGCAATTGTAAGTCCAATCCCTTTATGTAAATGAAGTTAACAACTTTGATTTTATCAATACAAAATTCATACATAGCTTCTGATGTGAGGATTTAGTTTCTGTACGGTCATTTTAAACTTTCATGTGCTGTTAATCTTTTTACAGTACCACCAATCCCATCGCATGGCGACTTTCCGTGGGACGAGGCAAAAAAGTTCCATTCAATTTTAAGGCAAAATTCGCTCTCTAGTTGACATAGATTTTAAAAGCTTTTACAATTTTTGTACTGTCCTGCGCAACCATCAGTGAATAAATGTAATTTGGACAGATTGGAAAATTTTATTTTTAATATTGGTATGATTAGTTGGAATATTTTGTACACATAAGTTACATCATGTATAATGTCATCTGATATAAAACAGTAAGATTAATGTTTCAGTTCACCTTTATCATCTTTATAGTATATGACTAATGGATGTAAAGAACATTGTTGGGTGTTCCAATGATAGCTCTGTATTTCATCTTGGACAACAAAAGCATAATTTTCAGCAAAGTCGCCAATTATGATAATGTTTGATTGATCCATATATTGTTTCAGTTGGTTAAGGTACTGTGAAAACAAAACAGGATGTTTTTTTCAGTTGTTAAGTTCAAATAACTAAGTTATCATATAATTAAGACTTCCTTAAATATAACAAAATTGTTTTTTTTTTTTAAGGAGTCTTTTAACTAAATATAATATTTTACAGAATTCTATTTGAAAGTTTTTTAAAATAGCTTATTGAAAATTTGATACATCTTTGAAATTAAAGTTCCGTATGCTTCAGTCGTTTTTCCAGTTAGATTTTTTTGTGCCTAGTAAGATTATAAACAGCTGAAAATATTAACAGCAAAAAAAAAATTTTTTTGATGGGGGTGTTTTGAGATATTGGGCCCCAAAGTTGTTTTATAGAAACTAGTTGTTTTATTAATTTTTAAGCATGTTCCTTTTATATTTGAGCATTTTAAGTACATTTATTGAATTCAGCATCAAAAAAACATTATATATGTTTATTTTCATGTTTTTGCCATTTTTATTTCTTAATATTTTAAGAAAAATGTTTTTTCAGAGTGTTATGAAAACCGGGTCATTTTAGGAAACCAGGTCAGTATTAAAATTGCAGTATCTTGTCAACCTCTCAACATTTTTAGCTAAAATTTTATATGTTAACTTTTCTTTTTAAGATGCAACAGCCAAAGAGGTTTTTGAAAAATTTGAAGACCCATGGTTCAAAATTTTCAAAATTTTGTGTGATTTTATGCGGAATTACCCTTCAAATAATTTGAAAAAAGCTTTTTTTATTATTTATAAACCTAATTACAGTTTGTTAAAATGAAAACATAATTAATTTTTATAATTATCTCTATCCAGGGATGCAAAATTGGGGCTCATAGTTCAGGAGTTCACGCATTTACCCGGAGTCCGGAGTCCCGCCCGTCGTAAAAATTGTTAAGACTCCGGGAGTCCAAGATTTTTTAAATTTTATTCCAGCATATGAACGTTTCCTAACTAACTCTTATTAACTTCCATAAGTTTATTAATTTAAATTTGTTTAGCCAATAGTTACGTAACTTTAAACCAGTGAAAGTATAAACTTATTGAATAACGTTGCGTATGGTAAGCCCTCCTGGACATAAATTATTCAAAAATGTGTAGCGTTTTTATGTTATACTTTGCCGATAGCAGACATTGCTTTTCAAAAATATTAGAGGCGAATCATAGCATATGCGGTAAACAAAACTTTTGGTGTACACTAGCTAGCTGCCGAGTTATACTTAGGCTAGGGTTGCAATTATCCCGGCTATGGCATTGTGCCATAGAAAAACGCAATGAGAATTTTAGTGCTTCTTTTTCCTACGTAAAAATTGGAACAACTTTACCTTAGACCTAAATGTTTACACATTTAAACCTACTGTAGCCGTGATGCAGTGGTTAGAGTTTGGCTAAAAATCAATATATCTGAGGTTCGACGCCTGCGTTGTTGCTAAAGTGAAAGAAAGTATTTTCTAACGCGTTTTCCTAATGATATTTTTTAAACTAACAGGTATCGTTTTACTGATAAATTATTTTTAAAATTCTTTTTAAACTCAGTTAGAAAGTATCATTTTACAAGTGTAGCAATTGAAGTCTATTTAATGTGTCTGAGTACGTCGTCATAATAAAATTCGTAATATTTTAATTTGAATCGCCATGTTTTGAAAAAAAAGTTATATCATTTGACATCATTAAGCCAGCGAGGGATGGAAAATTTTTTTAATTTTTAATGAAAAATTAGTTTATTAGTTTTTAATGTTTATAATTAACTACAATCCATAATTACTTCAAACAAAATCGTTAAAAAATAATATAATGCTAAAAATAAAGCGATTGTTTTCTATTAGCAAGTATAGGGTAACTTGATGCAGCATTTGTTGGTTGCCCTAAAACTGTAGAATAGCACTCCATTGTGTCATAAACAATTCTAAAAATCATTTCTTTTAATATTTACAGTCAATTTTTAAGAGATTTATGTAAATGTAATACCAGGCGATCCGATTTCGGTACAAAGCCATTATTTTTTAACATTAATGACATTTAAAACGATATATTATCTGGTCTTCTGAAATGTGGTTTAGACCATTTGATGCATTTTTTGGCTTATAGTTATTAATTTGTTTGTCTTTCAAGCAAAATTATGCCTTTTCTGTACGTTTTACACTTTTAATTTATTTTTTAATGATGCGTAGAGTGTATTAAGGTACCCCGTGGGTTGGGTACCTTGAAACAAATTTCTAGTCTCACAAGTTTAACCTTTTATATTTGGGTAATTTATAAATTTAATTTTTTTATGTATAAATTTATTTTACAAATTGAATCAATCACCTAACAAAAGGGCGAATTAAAAAATTGTAAGATCTAGATGCCGCACTCTTTCCTACTCAAAATTTATCAAAACTATTTTTGTTAAAACTATTATGAAAAGATTATTCAACTAATAACTCAGACACTCTTAACATGCTTTGCTCAAAATGTAGATTAGTATATATATTAGAAAAATAATAACTAGAAAATATAATTATATATTTTATAATTATTATTTCTTTTCAGTCTTGAAAATTTATTTAAATTGGATGCTTTATCCATTAATCTACATACATTTGAGAAAATTCTTTCTGTTTCAATTGTTAGAAAACTAAATTTAAGGCATATATTTTCAACTTCTCGAGTAAATTATTGTTAACATTCATGAGCAGAGCTTGACCCTTTGCCTTTAGCATCTTCATTTCTGCGTACATTAAAGCAATATTTTACAACATCTCTTTTTGTAGATATCATTGCTCTTGGAAATTTAGAACCTTACCCAAGTGTTAAGTTGTCAGTATTACTGCGAGTATGAAATGCAGCAATTATACAATGAGTTGCTTTTTATCAATTCTATACTATTTTTAATTCCTAAGAACTAAAATATATACATTTATATTATAAAATATAGGGGAAAGGCGCCTATGATGGCATAGCGCCTATGATGGCATACCGGTCATATTTCCATTAAAACTGGTTTTGGTAAAAAAATGATTAGATCTACATGACTATACTGACTTTACATTAGTTTTAGTGAAAAAACGTCCCTTGTGCACAAATATTGTTTTTATAATCAACAAAAATCGATTTTGGGATGTGCTGTTGTTTTATTTCCTTCATATATTTAAGATTGTGATTTTACTATTAACTGTGCAGAAATGAAATTTTTATGCATTTTATATTCAAGTTTTGTGCATTTAGTGGAATAGTTACTTTAATTTTATCTGTTGAACAAAGCAGACACAGCTTGTTTTAATGAAAATGATGACTTTTACCCATGATGGCATACTGACGAGATGGGGGTCTTGAAATATTGACGAGTTGGGAAAACCTTTTTTTTTTATAAGAAAAACTTATTTTTAAGTAAAGTTAAAAGAAAGCGATGCTCCAAAATTTTTTTTTGGTCCAAAAAATACGTAAAACGCAATATATCCTAAGCGCATGCGCAAAATTTTACAATGCTGGTATGTAGCATGAAATGGTAAATTAAGATAGTTTCGAGTAATTTCTGGCTTTTCTGAGGGAAGACTCTAAGGTTAAATGAAATCATTAAGTTACCCTCGATCCTAACTAGCCCCATCCTCCCCTATGCCATCATAGGAGCAGTGGTTGCCTATGATGGCATACTTGTGCTTTTTTTTACAATAAGAATAACTTATAAAAAAGATAAAACTGATGAAAACTCCCAGGGTAATTATTGTTCTAGATGTAACAAGGAATGTATTCATATCAAAACTTTTATTATTGGTGTTCAGGATACTGAATAATGAAGCTTCAAAGTTAAGTATGCCATCATAGGCGCCTTTCCCCTACAACAAATATAGAGGCTCAAAAGAATTTAATCAAACAATATTAAAATTTACTATAACTTGTACAAATTGTTTCAAACCAATTTAAATTTAGTTATAGCAAAGAAATGTTGTTCAGATTAGCATAGGACATAAAACCCTATATTAAAATTACAAAAATAGAAAAATACATAAATAAAAACTAAAAATTATTACAGTAGAATCCCGTTAACTCTGACCTTCGATAAGTCGAACTTTTACTAAGCCGGACAGATTTTCAATTCCCCTTGAACTTTCTATACATGCCGAGAGCTTTGCATAACTTGGACATTCGCTAAGTCAGACTATTTATTGATTCCCCTTGAGAGTCCGACTGAGCGGGATTCTACTGTATTACATAAATTAAATTAAATTGTTAAAACATTTAATACAAGATATTTAATAAATTTTTTTTGATTTGAAAAATCAAACTATGCAGTTAAGTGAAAACTGAACATTATTTTACTTTAATTTTTCACCCCCTAAAATACAAGTACCAAAATTTTATAAGGTATTTTTAACTCACTTCTGTATTTTTGCTGCAAAACATAGTTTTACCCAAAATATATGTTCTTTAATATGTTGTACCTTTGATACCTTTCATTCAAATCAAAATCATTTTTATGTTTTACGTTCCAATAATTATTCTAATCTATTATTTTTCAAAAATTATATTGATGTTTTACGATTCAATAATTATTTTTATGTTTTACTTTTCAATAATTATTTTCATATTTTACGTTCTAAGAATACTTTTTTATGCTTTAAGTTCCAATAATCATTTTTATTCTATAAAAATTCCGTTCCAATAGTTGTTTTTGAAGAAAATTAAAGAAAAGCAGCAGCTAATACGCACAAAAAATGATAAAAAAAACTAATATTTTAGTGCGGCCGTGACGCAGTGGTTAGAACGCTTGCTTGATAAGCAGGAGATCCAGGTTCGAAACGAGCTCTGGATATATTTTCGCGTCACGGTAAGGAAGGAGGCGTGAACTTCCTGGTTAAATGCATTTCCGCGGTGCTGTGTGACAAGACCGTTAGGACTTCTTGGGGCACCTAAAATAAAAAAATAAAAAATAAAAAATATTTAGTCCAATTTAAATAAATAGAACAGCCACAGCGCAGTGGTTATAGGTCTGCCTCAGAATCAAGAAATCGAGGTTCGATGACAGCTCCAGATTAATAAGCGACATTATTAAAGAAGGTGGCGTGAGTTCCCTCGTTAAATGGTTCTCGACGGAGCTCTGTGATAAGACCGTTATGACTTAGAGCACATTAATAACTTATAAAAAAAAATTAATTAATAATTTTTTGAAATTCTAATAAAAATAAAAATCTATCAGAACTATAACGACTATTTAAAATAGAATATTTAATTGTAAATTGTTAATAATTAAAATATTATGAACTAATGAAATTTAAAAAACAATCATTTACCGCTGTTTAAAGAACAACTATTACCGCCGTTTAAAAAAGAAACAATGCCGCCGTTAAAGTGTAATTTTAGCATTAAGTAAATCGAGCTAGCATGTTAGAATAAACATCTAAAATTCTTGAAAGTCAAGACCAATTTGATATCGACAAATTCGGTTATAAAGATTTATTGGTCAGATTATTTGCAATGCTTAAAGCAAAGCGAAATTTTTTTTTCCTACTACTTTTACAAATATCTACAAACTATTAATTCATCGCGGACGACCGGTTCAACTTTTTTCAAAGTTTTTTGTTTACATTAAGTTAAATCCAAAAACCTTGGATGCGATCAACTCAAAAAAATAAAAAATAAATAAAAAAGAATCAAAAGTTCAGTTATCTACATATGGGGTCAAATGAAACAGTTAAGAGTTTTAATTTTTCTTTTTACAGAAATAAGATTAATTTAGTTTTTTTAAATCAGAAGAGAATTTTGAGATATTTAAATATTTTAGAACTAAATTAATACCTTTTTAATTTTTTAAAAAACATTATTAACTAAAATTAATTAAAAAAGAAATTTTTTTTGAAGCTATACTAAAGAGTATTGAGCCTAATTTGATTTCCTTCTTTAAGCATTGTAACATATATTTATAAAAAATTAAAATCATAATGTATATTTAATTGTGTATAATAATAATATAACACAATAATTATTTTTAAAATTTATTATAGAATAAGTAATGTATAAATATTTTTCCGGTCACTTTGAAGAGAATAATTTCAAAACAAAAAAAAAAGATAAAAGAATTTTCAAAATAAAAATTATGATAATTAACAGAACACTTAGTTTTTTTAAAAAAAAACAACAGTTCATTCCCAACAAGGCTTCAAGCAACCACTATTAAGTTTGGAATTACTACACCTTTTCAAGATGTAATTGAGAACATGAATGTTGTATTTAAGAAATCTCAATATGTAATTGAAAAACGCAACATGTAATTAGATATCGTAATATGTAATTAAGAAACACAACATGTAATTAAGAACTCGTAGTATGTAAATGAAAAACACAACATGTAAATAAGAACTTGTAATATGTAATTAGAATGTATATCAGAAACGGATGTAACCTAATTTGGTGAAATAAATGCTGACACGGATTCAACTTAGTAGTAGACTTTCAGATCATAGTGTATTGACAAATAACACTACGGTTTTTCAATTTATTATTGCTGGTGCTTACATATGCTTAATTTGACATTATTAATTTATTCAAACCCATGTTTCAGAAAACCTTCTATAAGAACCTGTAAGCTTACATTGTGAATTTGCAACTACAAATTATTCTCATTTGATTTTTTAATTACAGTTTATGTATTCTTAATTACATTATACGATTTCTTATTTACATGCTGTGTTTCTCAATTACATTTTACGATTTCTTAATTACATATTGTGTTTCTTAATTAAATATTACGATGTCTAAATTGCATGTTGTGTTTCTCAATTGCATATTGCGGTTTCCTTATTACAACTTTCTGTTTTTACATACTCTCAATTACATCTTAAAATAGTGTTTTATGTTCTCAATTACATCTTTTGATTTCTTATTTACAAATTTTATGTTCTAAATTACATCTTACGTCTCTCAATTACAGCTTTCATCTTTTCAATTACATCTTACGTTTCTTAATTACAAATTTCAAATTCTCAATTACATCTTGAAAAGGTGTAGAAAAGAAAGTATAGTGCTAAAGGAAAAATAGTGCATGGAAACAGTTGGGATGGAAACGGTTGACAGAAGATCCGAAAAGTTGTTGGTTGTATGTGACAGAAAAACATGAAGACGGGAAAAAGTTTCAATGTATTAAAGTGCGGGAAAAAAATTAGAGGAATAAAAGCTTTTAGATCATGAAGGAACACATTAGTAAAAGGATGCTACTTTGCTTAATGACAAATCAAGTGAGAATGAGTTTTTGTTGATATAGCTTGTTTGAGCAGCGGTCATGATTGTGACTCAAGCTTGGCAGATAGAGCGGGTCTAACTAAATTTACAATGCGTTTTTGGGCTTTATCTAGAAGAAATTGATTCAAGTATGACAACATTATTCCATACAGGAACGAATAAGAGAGTTGTAGAGGTAAAAAATGGAAGCAGTAGTACGAACTGATGGAGATTTTTGTTTAAACTGTTGACGAAGTTTAAGAAAGTGGTAAGCACTATAAAGAGAAGCAACCTTCGCAGGTGCTAACTTTGCAATGGATTGTATATCGTTTCTATGAGAAGTCAGTAGTGAATGATATATATATCTATATATATATATATATATATATATATATATATATATATATATATATATATATATATATATATATATATATATATATATATATATATATATATATATATCTATATATATATATATATATATATATATATATATATATATATATATATATATATATATATATATATATATATATATATATATATATATATATATATATATATATATATATATATATATAGGGGAAAGCGGGCAAGATGGCGAATGGGGTAAGATGGCTTTTCATATAGCAACTCAACAAAAAAACTTAAAAATGGGTGAAAACGAAACTATAATTACACTTTGTATTTTAAAACGTCAAATGGTTTTTTTAAATACTGCAATTTTATCCGCATAAGTTTACTTTTTTCTTTTCAAAAAAAATACTTTGCTTTCAGTTATTCATAACGAATGGTGTCCTTTGAGTGTAACTTTTTTAAGAATATTTTTTTTCGACGCGTGTTTATTTTATGTTTCTTTAGTTAGATTAGTTGGTAATTTTTAAATTTTGACAAAGCTGGAGTCAGAAATTGCATAATAAGTCATCTTGCCCCGGTCACGTGATCAGATGACGTATTTATGAACTTTTTATTTTAATTTTTATTTCAAGTTTTTCTACTTTTAAACTAAAAATTCATGTAGGCAATGAATCATTATGATAAAATGAACATACTTACAAAGCATTATTGCTTCATTACTGATAGTTTTGCAATAACTTAGGGCTTTCAAAACGTTCGCCATCTTGCCCCGCTTTCCCCTATATATGCACACGTTATATTTTTAAAATTTTATATTATTAAAGACACAAGAAAATCGAAAAAAGTTTGTTAATTTAATAACACAATCTAAACAATTTTAATTTTTATCCTTTGGATTGAAAATGTGGTTTTCAAACGAAAAAAAAGCTATTGTTCCACAAAAAATTTGCTTTGTTACCGGGAAAACAATATTTAAAAATTTGTGTTTTCAAAAAATTCATTTTTTCAGAATATTCATAAACTACTAAAAATGTCCAAAAAGTCCGCGAACTTTCTAAAATATTTTAAAACTTTCTTAAAACCTTTAGAAATAATTTTCAAAACTTTCAAAACGTTTTCAGGAAACTTTTTCAGGAAACCTTTTAGCGAAACTTTAAAAATATTGAGGGCGTTCTCGTACTGTCCAAAAGAGGTCATACAAGTTTTAACCGGAATTAATATTTCATTTCGTGTTTATGGTGAATAGAGAAATAACGAATCGCATTAGAAGAGCAATTATTTAATTTAAATGACATCAAACAGTTGTTTGATGTCATTTAAATGACATCAAATGAAATCCATGAAACGCATAAATTATTTAAATGACATCAAATGAAATCCATGAAACGCATAAATTATTTAAATGACATCAAATGAAATCCATGAAACGCATAAATTATTTAAATTACTATTTTACTATAAAAGTTCTAAACAAAAAGTTGATCAATACATGTGTACCATTAACGGCTGATCACTATATTTTGGCGCAAGTACAAAATTTAGTATAATTTTATTATTACACATTCTAAACGAAGAACAATAAATTTTTCTACACACTCTATGCAAAAAAGGAGGCTTTAAAGATAAACTGTACAACTTTATAGTTCAGAATCCTGAAATGGAAACAAATGAAATTGCAAAACGTTTTATTAGACCTTTAGCATCAAAACGTGGTACATATGTCGGATCAAGCAAGTAAAAGAAACTAGTAAGTTAAAAAGAAAAATTGCTATTGGTCGTCCAGTGAAAACGGTATATAAAAAAAATTTAAAAAATATGTACAATCATAAATCAAGACTTTCTCAAAGAATCTTTCTTGATTTATGATTGTAAAGAACAGCACACTATGCCTCAGATTGATCAAAAAATTAAGCCTGAGAATGAACAAAAAACCAAATTGTGCAAGTTGGTGCAGCAAGATTTTTTTTTTATTGCTTTTGATTAGTGTAATGAGCAAACTAAAGTTGGAAAAACTGTGAGATCATTTGGGATATTTTTTATTTTAGAAGAAGTTGATAAAAAAAAAACTTTTATTTAGATAAAAAAGAATCCTAAAACAATGATACCTCAAACATTATTTTGAAGTGTAAACAAAAATGTTTACATTTTTCTTTACATTTCAAAATAATGTTTTCTCTCCTTATGCACACTGAAAGCTTTTATATCTATACCCTCAATACCCTAATGTCTATACCATCAATACTCTAATATCACTAATATTTATGTCTGAGAGTACGAAAAGAACGTTTTAAAAAAAGTAATTTATAACTTAAAATTACCACTTTATTGCTTCTCTGAGTCATAGCGTTGTGGCAAGAAAATTTGAATCCTCTTAACCGTATATTAACAACTTTTTAGAAAAAATTAAAATACAATTTTGAGCTGAGCAAAAAAAAGAGAAAGTTTGACCCAAATGTAGACAACTTTTTCAGCATTAAGGAAATTGCAATTTTTTAATCGATGATGAATCGTACTTTACAGCTTTCAGCTTTCTACACCGACAACCTGAATAAGACACCTGAAATGTTAAATCCAATTTCAAAGAAAAATACCCCAAAATGCTGCTTGTGACTTGCTATATCACCAAAAGGATTGACAGAACCTTTTTTTTACAAATATGTTAATTGTGAAAAGACGTCTTCGGAACGTCTGAAGCCCGACAATTTAGGCTGGGAACTTATCATTTGTAAGTAGATTCCAAGGGAAAAGTAATTAATTTTTGTTATTTATATTTGTTATCTTAAATTTTTATTTTTAAAATGGAAACTAACCGATTATCTATGAATATTTCTGATAATAGTGCTTTTAATGATATTGACAAAAGTAATCTTGAACCTTTCCTAATAAACAAAATATTACTATAGTTCAGATATTTTAAGTATTACTGCTGATATAAGTTCGACTACATTATCTATCCTATACCCTAATATTTGGACCATCCAAAAAAATCTTGAGAAATTTAAACAATTGTTTATTGTGAAAATTAACTTTCAAATTATGTCTGACCGAAACATGGTTACGGGATAAGGAAATTGAAAATAATTTTCAACTTGATAATTATAAAGTCTTTCATCAAATTAGAGACTCTGAAAAAACTGGTGGAGGATTGTTTATTTTTATCTACTACTTTTATCTATTCTTAAGATTTCAAACTACGCAAAGAATATTTTGTTGTTAGGCATGATTTTGAATTGTTATCAATTGAAGTTATAACTTCCAAGAACGCATTTGTATACGTCATATATAGACCGCTTTCTGGTAATACAGGGCTATTCATTCTTCTATGCGCGTCTTTTCATTTTTATATGCATGTCTATTTATTCTCGTATGCGTATTTATTCATTCTTAGATGTGTATTTATTCATTCTTATATGGGTATTTATTCATACTTATATGCGTGTTTATTCATTCTTATATGCGCGTTTATATGCGAGTCAACTACCCATAAAATCTCTAATTTTATGTAAACAATAAATAGGCTTCTATGTTTTTATATGGATATATTTAAAATATAAATTATGTTGTTGCCACTGCTATTTATTCTTTTTTCTTTCTTCTGGCACATGCACAACACGCTTTCTTGATAAATCCAAGCATTTGAGTTTTCTTGAAATAGTAGGCTGAGACATGTTGAAGCCTGCTGCAGAAAGATTTTTTTTTATTGCTTCTTGTGTACAAAGATTGTTTTCTTGTACGCATGATTCAATAATATTTTTTATTTGATCGTTTATAGGTCTTTTACCTCGTTTTTTATCAGAAAATGACTTGAATGCAGTCATGTCGTCAAATTCTCCTCTGTTTAACTTAACAACAAGACTTTGAACTGTGCGCTTAGATAAATTAAGAGAAGTGGAAATGCTTGTTGTAGATTCATTTCTTTCAACTAAATGCTTAAGCATTTCAATGTGCTCTTTTGTAACATTTTTCCTTGTTTTTCGATTGGCACTACTATTTTCTCTTCCATCCATAGGGTAAATATTTGTGTATTAATAATAATTATAAATAATTGAATTTAAATCTAGAAAAATGAATAGTTAGGTAAATAATAATTTAATAAATCAATAAATTTAGTTTTAAAATTAAACAAAGACCTAATACTTAATTAAGTAAGAAAAAGAGGCTAGTTTGTACCTTAAATAAATCATCATCGAGTGCAAAAAGTCTTCGTTTTAAGTACTTTTAATTCATGTATTTTCAAAACAATTTATTTTGAAAAAACTGTGCTTTTTTAAAACGCATATAAAAATGAATGAATACGCCAATAAGAATGGACAACTACGCATATAAGAATAAATAAATACGCATGTAAGAATGAATAAATACGCATATAAGAATAAATAAACACGCATATAAAAATGAATAGACGCGCATATAAAAATGAATAACTCTGTAAAAAAAGCATTAAACAAAAAAATTAAAAGCTCAACTATAAGCGAAGAACTAGTGGCAAATGCGTTTACTCTGTAGGCGATCTAAATTTAGATTTGCTCGAATACGACAAGAACAAAGATGTCTGAACTTTTTTTTATATTATATTTCAAAATTGATTTATTCCAACTATAAACAAACCTACTCGAATAACAAAAAATACTTTAATTGATCAAATTATAATTAATAATTTCAAAAACACAAAAGTTTAAACTGGAATATTTATTACAGACATATCTAACCATTTTTCGGTTTTTATAACCGCATACAAATCGGTAAATCAACTTTATGAAAAAGTAAAAACTAAAAAATGAGTAATTAAGGACGCTTCTCCAGCGACTTTTATTAGCGAACAAAATTTTATCGATAAAAAAACTGGGAATTTGTTTTGAAAACTAAATGTTAATGAAGCTCATGATAAACTTTATCATATATTTGAATGTCACTACAATAAAGCATCCCCAATAACAACTAAATTAATCAAAACAAAAACTCTACAAAATTCCCGGATAACAGCTGGAATCATAAAATCTTTCAAAAAAAAGCAACAACTGTATAAATAGTTCATTAAAAAAGAACATTTGAAAATGAAACAAACTATAAAAACTATAATCGTCTTTTTGTGACGATTGTAAAGCGCTCAAAAAAGTTTTACTATAGTAGCCAATTAATAAGATACAAAAATGACATGCAAACATAATAAAAGAGGTTATAGATAAAAAACATATGAATGTTAGTTGTTTACCAAAAAAACTAATTATAAATGACTGTAAAATTATTAACGATGCAGTAATTGCTAATTCGTTTAACCATGCATTTGTTAGCACAGGTCCAATTTTAGCATCAAAAATAAAAAAAAGTAAAACTTTCTTCAAATTATACTTAAACTCTAATAAAAAATCAATGGACAACAATATGCTAATAGAAACAGAATTACTTGATGCTATGCACTTACTTAAACCAAAAAAGGTAATGGAGTTGATGATGTAAACAGTAATGTAGTAATTAAATCAATGCCTTATTTAAAAATCCCGCTTTTGTATATAATTACTCTCTCTTTAGAACAACGAATCTTTCCTGATAAACTTAAAGTTGTAATGGTAATGCCTATACTAAAATCAGGAGATGAGACTAGTGTCTCCAATTACAGACCTATCTCCATACTAAGTATACCATCATGCTTTTCAAAACTATTAGAACACGTTATGTATAAAAGATTGTATTACTTTTTAAATGCAAACAATATTCTTTATAGTAAGCAATTGGGGTTTAAAAAGAGGCACTCTACTGATCAGGCTATTTTTCATCTTGTTCATGATATCTTTAAATAATTTGATGAAAATAAATATACATTAGGCGTATTTATTGATCTCAGAAAGGCTTTTGACAATGTCGATCATTATATTTTATTTAAAAAATTAGAAAACTATGGTATTAAACATAAATATTGCGTGGTTTAAAAGCTATTTGTCAAATAGAAAGCAATACATTTCTTATAATGAAGGTAAAACTACCAAAATGAACATAAGATGTAGGGTTCTTTAGGGGTCTATATTAGGACCACTCCTATTTCTCATTTATATTTATGATTTAAGCAAAGCTTGTACTGAACTAGATACAATTTTATTTGCAGATGACACAAATCTACTTTATGCACATAATGATATAAATATTCTGTTTAAGCCAATAAACAAAGAGCTATTGAATTTTACTGAATGGTTTAATGCAAACAAATTATTTTTAAATGCAACCAAAAAAAAAGTATACTTTTTTCCATCGTTTTTATGACCGAGATAAAGTACCTTTAAAACTTCCAAAATTTTGTATTCTGCGTACTTTTGAATTTGCGTACTTCTTGATGAAAATGTGACGTGGAGAGATCACACACATTATCTCGAAAATAAAATCTCAAGGAACATAGGCCTGCTTTGTAGAGCAAAGCCTTTTTTAAATCCAACTTGCTTAAAGCTTTTATATTTCTCGTTTATTCAATGCCATCTTAATTGTGCAAACATTGCTTAGTGCAGTACAAATAAAAATAAAATAAAAAAAACTATTTAACAAACAAAAGCATGCGATAAGAACCATTTCCGATGTGGGCCGTTTTACACACTCCCAAGCATTATTTGTGAATTCAAAAATAATGAATGTCTATCAAATAAATGTTTATCATCTTCTTATATTTATGTTCAAAATTGATAAAAATATATCCCAGTGGACACGGTACGTTTTTATTAGGTTTAAACCAAAGAAAACTTCCAAAGAACGTTTAAAAAACGTACCGTGCCTATGGGTTTCTTCTAAAATATTTTACCCGCTATTTAAAATAAATCAGAACAATTATAAGTTTGTCATTATCGGCTTGACGAACTTAGAAAAGGATCGTGCCACTTGTTATTGCTTCAATTCTTTTTTTATAAAAATTTATTATTTATAAGAATTACTCAGATATTTCAAGGTATATGCTGGTGTAAAAAGAAAGCTTCAGTATTAAATATTTTTTTTTTTTTTGTATTTAAATTTTTCTTAACCAATATAGAAATAAAAAGTTTAAGGTAAGACATTAAGACATTAGATTTTTATCGTATAAAGTCTTTAAAAAAATGTTTTATACAGTGTTACGTTTTTTAATTTTTGTTGTTTTATATTTACTAAGGGGCTTGGTGATTAGACAAACTATGTCGTCTTCTTGCCCCTGCTATTTGTATTTATATTATGTTTTACGACTTGATTAAATTTATATGGCAAAGAAAAAAAAAAAAAAAAAAAAGTTCATTTTAAATTTGTGCCAAAACTTTGTTATCATCCGATATGAAACTAGAATAAGAATCAAATTAATTTAAATAAATTATAAAATAAATTAAAAGATAAAATAATAAGATTTAAATACTTATCAAAAAAACAAAACAACAAAATAATTAACAATCAATGATGGATCTAGGATTTTTGAGCAAACTTTCAGACACGGAGCAGATTTCAAACAATTGTATGTTTATACTTATGACAAATAATGAGGCTTTGCAAAAAATTACGATGATTAGAGGCTGGGATCAAAAAAGCCTTATAAAACGTAAGGGGCAAGAAGTTGATAAAGTATTTTTTCTACTATTCTCAACTAGACTTGTATATATCAATAAATTTCAAGTTTTATAGTATTATCTCTTAGCGTTCAAAAATTATGACCATATAAAATTGTAACCCCTTAAAAAGCCTCATTATTTGACATAAGTATAAACATACAAATGTTTGAAGTTTGCTCCATGTCTGGAAGTTAATCTCAAACACCAAAAAATCCTGGATCCGTAACTGCAAGCAATCTATAAATTTATGTACTTAATTGTCCTAAAACCTCAATAAAGTATAAAATAAAACTACATACTAAAATTTAAGAAATATTTTTGTTTATATTTAACAGAAATTTACAAATGTTACACAATGTAATAACATTATTGTATATGTACATCTTTCAATGTTTCTTACTAAATTAACTATGTTTTAAGCAAGTACCCTTTATTACATCGTTTCCACGCAATTGTAAACTTCCTGTTTTTAAGCCACCTCCTGATTGACAAGAAGTCGATGAATGCGTAAATTAGGTCTCAAATCAGAGCTTTTAATATCAATTTTGAAGAATTAGACTTCATCAAACTCTGTACAATATAAAAGCACCAAAAAAAGACATGCGTAAGTAATTATACTTAGTTCTAATGCACTTTATTATTTCAATGATATATATAATTCCTTGGTAGTTATTTATTTGATCACAGTTCTAAAGATTGGTGTTTATTACTTAATAGCTCAAAAGAAAGTCTTAAACAGAATAACTTTAAAAACTCTTTTCCATCCATTCTATTCACTCCACGGTGGGAAAAAAGCTAGAGGCTATATAGCGAATAGCTTTATAGCGATTTTTGAACAATTTTATTTTTCTCACATTGTTATTTCAATTTGCCTTTTATGTTTTACAAAATTTTATTATAAACATTATAATTTTAAATTTCTATCTAATATAATTGTGATAACGGTTGTACATTGCGATTTTATTTTACGACATCGCAAATCGTAGTAATATTGATAGCTACAAAGCTTGCTATCGCAGCTTTGTAGCTATCTATTGTAGCTATATTATTACAATATATTGTTAGCAGTAGTATTTTAACCAGCTACAACATAACAATAAATCTGCTGGTAGTCGATGGATACATACTGCAACTTTGTAATTAGCTACTACATTACGACAATTCTATAACTACTTATCGCTGTTGCAATATTTATAAACGTAATCATAATATAAATACGTGTAAACATATGCAGCTGCGAATGCAGTATTTTTTATGTTTGAGATGTTAACTTCCCGACATGGTACAAAATCCAAACATTTATATGTTTATATTTAAAATGAGGATGCTTTGCAAAAAATTTTTTGCTTCATTTGGCATTTTGTAAAAAAGTTTCCTGTAAATTTTGTATGTTTAATTTTAATCAAAGTTCAAAACAAAACAACACTTTAAATTTCGATAAAATTATAATGCAGTTTTTAAAAACAAGTTGTTAACTCCAAATCAGAAAAAATTAAATTTGAAAATATTGATTTTCATTAATAAGTATAAATTAATTTTTCTCCCGCGGACGTAATAGTTTAAATTTGGAATCTGTATCAATGTGATCATCTATTTCCGTACTACCATACCTCAAAATGTTTTTCTCGGAACCAAAAGTATAAATTAATTTGCATTTTGTGACACTATGAGGACGTTTGTAATAATTTAAGTTGTTGAGAATTTTTTCGGATTTTGAATTTGGTTACACAAAGTTTAAGTTAGGCAAAGTATTTGTATTTTACTTTTTTATGAGAAAGTAAAACACTACTTTGCGAAAGAAAAAAATCCAATTAGGCATGTCTCAAGTCTGATTATTTAAAGTCTAATAATTATCAAGACAAATTTTGCTGTTATCACTTTTTATTGAAAAATTTTTCGTTTTATTAGTATATTTCAAAAAAAAAATGTAGAAAACTTAATGGGATTCATCGATGATGGATAATTAAATCTGGTGTTTAGCATGTGATGATTATTTATATAATATTTATAAACATAAGTTTTGTTTGAGAGTTCGCTTTTGACTGGAGTTGCAAATGATTTTTTTAGTGTTTTAGTGTAATAAATAAAGAGTATTCTCTGATCAATTAGCTTTTGCAATAAATATTTTTCCCGAAATGATTAATGATTAAAACCGTGCAGGTCTCTAACAACAAACATAGTTTAAGCACTCTTGCATCTGTCGTAGGGCATGGAATTATTACCGTTTTTCATAATTACCGGTAACGGTAAAACCCCGGTTTTTGCCATTTTTATTACCGGTAATTTAAAGTTTTTTCAAAGGAATAAAAAAAGGCTTGAAATGCAGCAAACCGACTTATAATTAACACAGATTTATATCACATAAAGTTAATCTCATATTAAGCTCAAAACAATACATCCACTTTCAGATATTACAGTTAAATATCACAAAAAATTAAACTTAAACAGCTTTAAATAAACTCAAAATCTTAAAAACTTAAATTCTTCAAAGCTTAAACAGTTTAAATAAACTCAAATTCTATAGATTGACTGATATAACATTTAACACAGTTGTTAGGCATTCGATACAGAAATTACTGCTGATTGCTGAGCTTTTTTCAACAGAAAATAAGCTCGTAAAATGCATAAGGCATCAAGAGTATTATCATTCAAGCTTGATCTAAGTTTTGTAACAAAAAGACCACTGGCTGAGAAAGAACGTTCAGCTTCTACACTAGTTACTGGTATAACCATCAATGCATTATACAGCAAGTTGTTTGTGCGAGTTTTTGTCAGCTCAAAAACGGCCATTTGCTTCAACAGTGATTTGGAACTGGTGCCCACTCTCATCCTCTTTGAACTAGAGGGACACTTCAGAGCACCTTTGATAGACTGTTCCAATTGTTCTGCCAAGGAAGATTGTCCTTCATCAATATTGGGTATTTCTTGACATTCTTCTTCCGATTTATCTTCATCTTCGTAGCTCTCCTTAAACAGACGACAGAATAATTTAGCAGCAGTATTTGCAAGGGCATTTCGTTTCATTTGTGGAGTGTCAAAGATATCCGTACTTTGCCCTTGCTTGTCCAAGGCCTCTGAATTGTTTAGATAAATCAATAGATTTATTATATCAGGATTTCTTCTTTCCTTTATTCTTTTGACTAACATTTCTAATAACTCTTTGCTGAAAGTTGAATTCTGCATGCTCAATTTAAGGCAAATAAACTTCAGAATCTGATCACTTGAAATCAATGTTGCATCTCGTCTACATAAAGCTCCTGTTCCACCTAGTTTTTGAGTCAAGTATAAGTGATAATTCTTTTTTAAACTCAGCTAGAACGTGCTTTTGAAGAATATCATCTTTTTTGACAGGAGACTTGCTAAACACGCGTACACAACATCTTACTTTTAAAATAATGTGTCTCAGATTTTACGGACTTCGGGGGGTTGATCATCTTCAATTACTACCTAAAAGTGTCAGTAATTAAGATGATTTTTTTAATAAAATTAATCTTATTTAGATGCCTTATACTTTTGAATAATTATATATAATACTTACCTGTAACCCAACACCTTCTTCATCTTCGTAATCGCTTTCATCAGAGATGGAAATATCATCAAGTGCAAAATCTTCTTCTTCGTCGAGATCAGGAATGACTTCTTGGACCGGAGTTGTTTTGTATAAAACATCACAGACTGCTAAGTGGATGCCATGTGCCTAGCACAATTGATGGGTTGGTAAAATAGCTTTTCCGAATTTTTTTATTACAGCAGCTCCATCAGTTGTTGCTGCAACAATATCAGAGTCCAGACAAATTCCAAATTCTTCAAGCTTTTCTCTAACAATGGTCACAGCTTTATCCGCTGATATTGAGCCAAAAATTCTTACCATTTCCAAATTCCAATGCCGATTCTTGACATGAACATTGATATTAATAAACCTTCTGTTACGAGATGATGTGTATTCATCAAGAGTAATGCTAAAACAAATTTTGTCTTTCTTCATTTCTTCAAACTGCTTTTTATAAATGTCTTTAACCTCAAGACAGTGCTTCATATTAACTACTTTGATCGATTTTGCATCTTTTGGCAAGTGGTATCCTTGAGCTCCCAATGCCGCTGTTAAACGTTGACTTTTTGCCAGTACTCGAATTGGTAATCCATTAATAGCGACTAACTCGGACAAGATAACTGCCAAGGAATCTTTTTGAGTCACGAAGAAGTGATCAATTTTTCCAACTTTTTGTTCAACTTTGGCTGATACTTGTTTCATAGCATCGGCCTCGATATGATGCATTAATTTGAGATGAGATCTCATACCACTGGTAGATCAACCTTTGCTCTTGATTTTTTTGCTACAAGTTTTGCTGCAGATCCTTGCTGTGTAAGAAGTGCTTCCATACCTCGGAATTATTGTTTTCTGCAACGAAGGTCATCTTTGTGTTTATTGCTTTTTCATCAAAGAACTGCTTTCTCTCACTGTGTTGCGTCTTTTAGGAGTTGCCAAATTAAAATGAATGCAAAATACCAAATTATTTAATTAACAAAATATCATTTTTAAAACCGCGGTAATAGATTGAGAAAAGACCGGTAACGGTAATTTTTGGGAATAAAAATTAACGGTAACAACCGGTTTCTCATTACTGGTTTCCATGCCCTAATCTGTAGTATATTGATTTTATATTTATTAACGACGAATGCATTGGTTAGTTTCTTTAAAAATAATTACCTTATCAGAACTAAAAAAAAAATCAGTTAAGCAATACGATTATGGAAATAAGCAAATGGAATTAGCAAAATAAGAAATGAATAATAGAAAACAAAGAAATATTTTTAGAAAATTTTTTAGTTTTAATTTAAAAAAAGACATATTAACACGATTATATATGTTTTTGTATTAAAATTTTTTAATTTTTCAAATTGTTCATGCATATAAAACTGGTTGCTTATTCAGATTAACAAATCGGAAAAACGTAAAATTACACTCGTCATTTTTAACATCATATGGAAACGTTATCGACAGTAAGCCGATAAAAAATGTATACACTTTTTGAGCTGATTAAATAGTTCTACACAAATTATAATTTAGTAGAACTGAATAAACTATTCATTAATTTTTTCAATCCATATGACGATTCAAGTATTTTTAGCTGTGTACATATTAAAGAATATTTTAAAATTAACAGCATTAAAATTTGCATAGCCGTTGTAGGACCGTTTTGTGAGTATACGAAAGGTTAGGTTACTTTAAATTCTTTTGTATCAAGTGTTTTTGATAAAACTTTTTTATTTTATAATTATTATTATTTTACTACTTCTTTTTTTTTTTTAATTTTAATTTTTTGTTTTTCAAAGAATTTTTTGCTCTGTTTGTACAAAATGCAGTGAGCTCCAAAAGATGCTTCTTGGTTATCCAGCTCTGAAAGTCCTTGGTTATCCAGCTCTGAAAGTCCAACTCCTATGGTTCCACTTAAAAATTCCGTGCATTTTTAAGTGGAACCATAAGACTGTAAACCATAGCACCAATTTTATTTATTTGTATTTATTGTATTTGCATATTTATTTTAGCAGAATCATTTCACAAAAAAAAATTGAAATGTTTATTTCAATTTTTATGTTTCAGAGCTTTTAACATTTGTTGCGATTTATTTATACTTTTCCTTTTATTAAGTTAGTAAAAAAGTGAATGAATTCACTTTTTTACCAATTCATTATTATTGTATTACTGCCTGACTGCAAATAAACTATTTACAAATTTTTGTATACATAATTAACCACCACGACATATTCATGCGTTCCACTAAATAGATCGTAATTTCAAATGCAGAATTTCCCATAATCCACCGAAGGACAACATAACGTCATTATTACAAATAAAACTGCTAATCGCTGCTGAACAGCTTAAAAGCTTAGAAGAAATCTTCAGCACTGCTGTAGATGTCTTCTAAGCTGCTTCTAATGTGCTGTAACAGCAAGTTAATAATAAAAAAAGAAAATAGAAATAAGTCTTTAGAATAAATAAAATTAAAAAAGTGTATTTTCAAGACTTAACGCAAGTGCAAAAAAGTGGTCAAAGTAGACTTTTAAAAGTATTTCAATATAGATATTTTTTGTTATTTAGAGCGTATATTTATCTAATATCTGAAAAATAAGTTAAGCAGTATTTTTATCATGCGTTTTATGAGTTTTGCAAGTAATTTTTTACGCATAATAAGAAAAAATTAGAAAAAAAATAAAAAAGCTCAAATTTTTTTTTTTTCAGGTTTACTAAATTATCACATCATTATACGACATTTGACGACTTTTAATTTTATTATCCTGTGTTATTGTTAACACTATTTTTATCTTTTATCTGAAGTTGGTTGATGATTTCTACAACAACAAAAAAAAGCAACAAAAATTAATATTTAAAGGATATTTTTTTTTTGACAAGCAAAGATTCAATATTTCTAAATCTAAGTTACCAGCACCAATAGATTTAGTCATTTTGAAATTTTGAAGCTGAAAGGTTTTAAAGTTGAAAGATTTTGAAGCTGAAAGATTTTGAAGCTGAAAGATTTTGAAGCTGAAAGATTTTGAATCTGAAAGATTTTGAAGCTGAAAGATTTTGAAGCTGAAATTTTGAAGCTGAAAGATTTTGAAGCTGAAAATTTTTGAAGCTGAAAGATATATATATCACTATGTAAAATTAGATATTGGTTTTTCTTTGCATTTTTTCTTTAATCTTTACAAGTATGGTTTAGTCTTGCATTTCAAATATTGTTTTTTTGTGTGCTTTCATAGCCTTTTCTGAACAAAATGCTTACGGGAGTTCAAAGCAATCAGAAACTTATAGCCATGTTCTATAAGCTTGTGTACAGTAGGTGGCATTATGTACCAGTTAGGGTAGATTAGGGTAATATGAGCACCTTGGTAATATGAGTATGCTTAAAGATGTAAGAGTGAAGTTCAAGTTGCTTTGTATTTTTCGAATCGACTTTTTGTGGTGATAACAGGAATCAGTACAATTAGCGTAAATTTATATGCAGTAATTAGCGGCTATCATCTAATTAAAACTCTGTTAAATTTTTTGCGTTGTTAAAATAATGTCCTCACGCATGGTTAAATCTGTGGCGCGAAATTTTGGTGCTAAAATAATGAAACTAATTTTTTTATAAAAAAGAATATGTTAGCTAAAAATCAAATCCAGTTTTGTTTGAAAAACAATGCAAAGAAACATTTTGTTTTGACTTTATTTAAAGATGCTATTTTTGTGTAATATGAGCATGCTCAAATCACCCAGTGTTTTTCATTGAAATTATCTAGTTTAAAGTCCTAAAATAGTAGTGGTTTTAATTGCTTTTTGAATAAAAACAAAACATAGTAAAAAATTTTATTATTTTAACAATATTAAATATTTTTCTGTAATTTAAATTCAAAAAATTTGAATTTTTATCGTTCAAAGGTTTGAGTTAATAAAACTGAAAAAATAATGAACTAATTATTTATTTTTTTATTTGCGGAAAACATAGTAGTATTTTCAACAAAAAGTGGCTTAAAATTTGATCTTTTAATGATAAGTTTTGTTAATAACGAATCATTAAATTCCAAAAATTAGTTCTAATTGTCAGGTTGGTATTTTTTTACTTAATGTTTTTTTTTTTTTTTTTGGAGCTTATATAAAGTGCTCATATTATCAAGTGGTCTGGGTACCAAGTGGTCTGGATAAAATGAGCATTTTTGCTACTTATTTAAAACCTCTGTGTTTTTAGGAAAAAATTTCGGGTGCTCAAATAACTTAATGGATCATGAGTAGGAATCCCTAAAAGTTGTTTATTCGCAAAAATTTTGGATCCAGCGTAATTATTTTTGAAAATATTCTAATTTTTGCTTAAGGTGCTCATATTACCCTAATCTACTCTAATTTACCCTATATTTATCAAGTATTATTTCAGAAGAAGCCAAAATAAATTTTTGAAGGTCCTTAAATCAATACGAAACTCACTGTCTACAGTTCAAGTGGTATTCATCAGTTGAACAACAAAATATATTTATATTTTAGGTAGCTGGTTTTTTTTCTAATTTGTCTGCTTTATTTAAGTTTTTATTAAAAACAGTGAAGTATAGGAGGAATTCACTGTAAAATTAGTAATCAATATATACTTTTGTCTTGAACTGTTAAGAAAATTAGATTGAGGGGCCTATGACTAGAATAATCAAGTTACATATTATTCAATTTATTGTTATGTTCAAATGTTTTTCTTTGTAATATGCAAAAGATCCATCGAGTTTTCATATTCTTTAATTTGAAAATAATTAAAAATCTAAGTAATTGCTAGATTAATTGCTAAAAAAATTAGTTATTAAAGGCAAATTAATTTTTAGACTAGGAACGTTTCTCGCCTAATTTTAAATAATGTTAGGATTCAATAAATATAACTTCAAAGAAGTCTGGACTGTTGCATAAACTATACAATGAAATTAAAAAGGTTTTAATTATTAAAATGACATCGGGAAGGAAGAAAGCGGAAACTTTCTCATTAAAATATTCTGCTGTTTCACGAGAAAATCTTTTACTTGAAAGTGAGAAATGTTGTTCTCAATATATTTAAATGTAGTAAATTCTAATATATTTAAATATATTACTAATATATTTAATATACTAATAAACTAATATACTAATATACTAATATATTTATAATACTATAATATAATAATATATAATATATTTATAATACTATAATATAATAATATATAATATATTTATAATATAATAATATAATAATATATAATATATTTAATATACTAATATACTAATATATTTAAATGTAGTAAATTCCGAGTGAAAAAAATAAATATCTTTTTCCCAGGAGAGATATTAAAATATAAAAATTGGTTTGAGCGTGGGCTTTAAATCATTTTTTAAATTTAATTGCCCTTTAAACGCTATTTTATCTACCTTTACCTGTGTGAAAAAAAAGCTTATTTTTTCTGTTATAACATCATATCTGATAATCTTTTTGAAACGCAGAAAATTTATTTTTGTTTAAATAAAATAAATGTCTTGCTAATAGTTTGAAGGGGTTGGATTTACTATCATTTATCGAGCCTTAAAACTCCTTAACTATAAAATTGATACAGAGGTGTTGTTTTGTTTTGAACACTTTATTTAATTCATCTCGAATTTTGCTTAAATAAAAGTTATTTGCGATTGTTATATAACTTTCGTATTATTTTTCTATAAAAAAAAAGTATAAATAAAAGTATAATTAAAGATTAATAGTATTATAAACATTAGTTTATATTATTTTCATTTTTAAATTAGGTAAATTTTAAAATCAAATTTCTAATTAGTTTTGTTATAATATATTTTTTTTCAAGATAAATAGTTATGCGAGCTTTTCATTAGTTTTCAAATTCTTTTTAAAATGGCGCCCCTCGCTATAATCTTCATTATCAATAACGAATCGTAAATTGAATAAACTATTCAAATAAAAATTTGTTGAATGGAAAAATAAATAAAAAGAAAATATTTTTTTATTTTATTTTGATTTGTAGTATCAAGTATACTCTTTAAATTTTTTAAACTTTTAACCGCAAACGATGGCAGTAACAAAATAAATGATGTCAAACGTGGAGCATTTGCATTTAGAATATGGAGCACAGTAGCTGTTACTAATTTATTGCTCTGTTCTATTAAGAACATCTCTATTTTGTAAATTATCTTTAAAATTATTCACTCACACACATATATATAAAATTTGTTTTACGTTATAGTAAATTATACAAGTTCTATATATATATATATCTATATATATATATATCTATATATATATATATCTATATATATATATATATATATATATATATATATATATATATATATATATATATATATATATATATATATATATATCTATACATCTATATATATATATATATCTATACATCTATATATATATATATATATATATATATATATATATATATATATATATATATATATATATATATATATATATATATATATATATATATATATATATATATATATATATATATATATATATATATATATATATAGATATACATGAGAGTGAGAGAGAGAGAGTGAGAGAGTGAGAGAGAGAGTGGGAAAGTGAGAATTTGTTTTACATAAGTTAAAAACACAAGAAGTGTAATTTCAGTTTTTATCATAAGCGTATCTGTTATGTAAATTGATATTTAATTTTTTTTTCTACCAAAAAAAACTTAATAATAAAATTTATTTTTATTTTTAGATATTAATAATTAATTCAATCTGTAGTTATAACACAAAACAAAAGTTAAAAAACGAAATAGTCTAGACGAAGTAACTTTGCGCAAAAATTTTAAAGACTTTAAAATTATTATCTCATTGGAAAGATAGTATTGAAAAAGTTTAGAATGTTTCATGAGCTAAATGACAAAGATATAAATGCCAAGTACTTATGTTATGGGTGGTTCTCTTATCGTCCAGTGTTTTTGCAGAGTTTAAACCGTCCTCGATTTTTCTTAATATGTGTTTGCTGGCTAACATTTGCACAAGGTTTAGTATGCAATGGTCTTAACAATGTTTTGTTGACATCAATAGAAAAACGTTATGGTTTTACTACTATCCAAGTTGCTTTGTTTTCCACAATGTTTAACGCAACGGTCGGATTCTTTTCTTCACTAGTATGTTACATTGGTCACAAACATAGGCCATGCGCATTGGCTGTAGGGGGAATGACCCTATCAGTTGGAATGTTTGTACTATTAATACCTCATTTTATTTCGCCAAAATATGAAGTTAGAAAACCACAATCAACTGATCTATGTCATTTAAATGTGCCAACAAATACTTCATTTAATATCACATCGTGTAAACCACCTAGTAATCGTCTTTATTTAGCTATATTTTTAATTGGACATTCTATCAGTGGATTAGGAAATATTCCTGTACAAAGTTTAAGCTACGCTCATTTAGAATCTATTACGGACAGAAGTTCTGCTAGCATGTATTTTTTGGCCATGAAAGCGATGTCAATATTAGGTCCCGCATCGGGATATATTCTGGGAAGTCCAATACTGAGAACTTATGTAGATATACAACAGGTATGTTTTATCAAGTATGTACTGTTCAAAAAATATTTTAATGCATTTTGAAAAACTATGTATATAAAAAATGGTTTAAATAGTAGATGATATTTTAAAATTTAGCCGCCAAACTCAAATCTAAAGCCAAACGATCTAAACTGGGTTGGCGCTTGGTGGATTGGTTATATGATTGGAGCTTTACTTTTACTCACCACAGTTATTCCGTTTTCTGGTTTTCCCAAAATGTTTTCAAATTCAAATAAAGTTTTTGAACTCAAAAAATCTTATTTAGATACAATAGAAGGAGACCTAAAAATTAAGTATGATATAAAATCCCTGTGGCCATCAATAAAAAGCTTACTATTAAACACATCATATATGTATTTAACCTTAGGAATTGCATGCGAGAGCTTTGTAAACAGTGGATTTTCCACTTTCTTTTCAAAGTTTGTTGAGACTCAGTTTCATTTTTCTGCATCTAAAGCATCTTTGTATAGTGGGTTGATAGTCGTGCCAGGTAAGTGTTTAACCATAAAAGAAAATTACTTTCGTTTTTTTCGTTTTTTTTGGTAGTTTTTGTTAGTTGCTTTTATATAAACATTTGTTGACTTTTTTTTTGATAAAAATTTTTTTAAGCCTGTGGTGGAGGAATTGGTTTAGGTGGCTTCTTGAGTAAACGTTTTGGGTGGGATTGTCAAAAAACTTTAAAAGTTATATGCATTTTTGCTATCATGTCTACTATATTTATACCTATTGTATTGATTGGCTGTGATGAACAAGAGGTAGTGGGGGTAGCAGTTCCTTACCTCGATAGCAGGTAAAGAAGTTTTAAAATTCATTGTTAAGCGTTAAAGTTAATAGCGTAAAAAGAGGTGACTTTGATAATTTCGCTCGTTAGTTACAAAAGTATCGGCCTTAAAATGTAGTTTCAAAATAAACAACCAATTCTATTTTTTTTTCTATTATATAATTATATTTTGCGTATAATTTTGGAATTTAAATGATTGTGAAGTAATTCTAATTCGTGGCAATGTTTTGTGATTAACCTGACTCAAACAACAAAAATAACGATTTTTATATTTGTCTTTCCGAAATATACACTTGTCACCGAAAAATGCCCTAAATCTAATGATTTTAATTTTTTGGGATAAGTTGCTTTATAAAATCCGAACTTAGATGTTCAAGTAGTACATTCCAGTTATAATACAACTGGAATATACCACTCGTCAGTTATTCTCATCAGTAATATACTCTTCAATTATCAGATACAGTTTGCAAATGTGAAAAACATTGATAAAATGTGATTAGTGTATCAGATATGCTATCATCAGATAGAACATTAGTATCTAGAATTTCAAACATTGGTTTATATATATATATATATATAATATATATATATATATATATATATATATATATATATATATATATATATATATATATATATATACACACATATATATAATAATAATATATGGTATTGCTATTTTTAGCATATTAACATTAAATTGTTTTTTTTTGTGTCCAATTTGTGTTGTATTCGATAACAAAATTGTTTTCTAAATTGACAATTTTACCACTAATATATTATAAATTTGCTTGTATATTGTGTCCTACTTTATTAAAACTTCAAAAAAAAGTGTTAATGACACTTGTGAAGAGGGTTAAATTAATAGGCCATAAGAAAATAATAGATTATCAAAGTCACCCCAACGAAGGGGTGAGATTGATAATGTTTTGTACTTAAAAAAAAACTAGTACGACCAAAAATGAAAAATATTTGGTCGTACTAGTTTTAATTTTTGGTCGTGCTAAAAAAAAAATTTATGAAATCCTAAAAAGGAAAGATATAATGTTTTATCGGCAGAAAAAAAAACAACAGTTAAAACAAAGAGTTTTTTTGCAAAAATGCTATCAAAAATCAAAAATGCTATTAAAAAAACCTATCAAAGTCACTCCGTTTTACGGTAGGTGAAATTAATTTTCAAGAAGTTATTTTTAAGTTAATTGTTTATCTATAAAGTTAATCGTTAAAGTTAACCGTTAATCCTTAAAATTAATCGCAAATTGTTAATAAAATTGTTTTAAAGTTAATTGTTTATCTATAAAGTTAATTGTAAATCGTCACTAAAGTTGTTTGAAGTTGAAAGTTAATTTATTATTGTTAAAGTTAAACGTTAATAGTTAAAGTCATTCGTTAATTGTTCACAAATTAGCGTTAAGTTATTATTTATTATGCTTGTCAATGTGTACGTAGGTTTGTAAACCTATATGCAAATGAGTATATATAATACCCTTCCCAACGTTTAAATAACAAACTTATTTTTTTTCTAAGTATGCTTTTGTCCTTGTTTAATAAAGTTAAAAAAGACAACTTAAAAAAAAAGTTTTCAAAATAATAAACTGTCTGCCTAAAGATCTTAGGCACCTACATTTTGCTGCACTTATCGCTAAACCAGTGGATGTATTAATAAAAACTAATTGATTTTCTCAATTATATATAAATATACGTCTGAACACGTTAAAAGATAATACTGTATATGGAACGTTACAATGTTTGGATAAAACCTGTAAACATAAAAACAATTTCGCTGTTTTGAATAAGGAGTCTAAGTGATCCAATTTAGGAAACCGGTTGCTTTATTGGAACAAAATGGTATCTTGACAAAACCAAATTTATTTCCAATAACAGTGTATTGATCAAGTCAAACTATGGTTAAAAATGTAGTAGGGCTGTCTGTTTGTATTAATCAAAGCATGAATTATTTCATAGTTAAACCATTTTTGATTAAAAAAATTTTAATTCTTAGGTGTTCCAATTTTGACAACTTCTCCCGTGTATATGTTTTGAATACATATTTGATAATATGTAAATTAACTTGAACCTAACTATGTTTTATGTAAAAACAAAAAAATAGTTAAATAAAACATGAAGACTATTTTTGAAATCAATAAATTTTTAATGTCTAAATTAAAGATCTTTTAAGTTTAAAAAAAAGTTAATTTTTTGTAACGAGATAAATTATTAAGGTCTGTTCGTTGCAGACGATTCGGCGGCAACAAGTTGCGATTCAATTTAACGCAAATGAATTTTTGGTTTAAATAATACATTTCATCTAAACAAATTTTTTTTGAGAATTTTGAGTCTGTACTTGAAATACATATCGTCGTGCTGGTTTGACAATGTTCTTACTGAAAAATCTTAAGAGAATTTAGCAAACAATTATTTTTTTTTTTTTTAAATGTGTTATTAAAACCATTATTTTTTATTTATTTAAGTATTTGTGTATATAATATATAACAATAAAACAAATAAACAATAATGACATACATAGTTTTAATTAGTCTTTTAATTTAAAAAAAAAGGCATGTTTACGTAATTCTCCAAATATTAAAAATTTCAGATCAAACCTTGTCGAACCAGCACGACAATATACTAAATAATTTGACTTACTTTAATTTATATGTATTATATACTTTTATTATAAACAAATTAGCAAAGCGCAAATATATATATATATATATATATATATATATATATATATATATATATATATATATATATATATATATATATATATAATATTTATTTGCGTTAAAACAAAAGAAGTGTAAATGTTAAATCTTTGAATAAGTTTTCATCAAGTCAAAGATATTAAAATTTTAACAAACCAACTTACCCACATTTAGGCGGGTAATCCTTGTTCTTTAAGTACTTTCGTTCCCAGTTTTCGTTTTTTGGGGGCAAAAATATTGTCATTCGATAAACTTTTTTATTTGTCTGAACAGTTCAGTTCTGGATCTTCCTTAGCTTGGCTTACTTTAATTTTTCCCATAATAAGTGTATATATGTCAACATATATGTTACTTTATGTCCATGTTTAATAAAGTTAAAAAAGACTTTTGTTAAATTTGCAAAATTGCAAATTTAACAAAAAAATTTATTTTACAAACTATAGGGTAGACAGGGGCGAAAGTGTGATCATAAAGACAAGGGGCGATTTCGCCACTTTTGCTTTAATGTTGTCTGCTCAACCTGATACGCTTTTTCCGTATACCATTAACTGAATAACATTGAATAAACTATATTTAGTTCGACTGTATTCGGAAATCGGTGTTCATGAGTATAAAAAAGTATTTTTACACTCATGAACACCGATTTGTATTACACACTTATATGGGGCGATTTCGCCTTTTATGCGGTTATTTTGCCAATGTAAAAAGAGTTAAAGCTTTATTATATTTTGTCGAATTAAGCACATTCTGCGTACATACCGATGCAAAAGAAGACATTACATGCCTATATATGACAAGAGCCAATCTTCTGATAAAATCACCCATACAAAACACCTCACACACAGCAATGAGTTGTTTTTTGCTGTTTCTGTAATAAGTTTTTGTTTGATGGAGAACTTTTTCTTCTTCTTCGAGTTATTTGAATTTGAAAACACATTCAGAGATTTTTTATTTTTTATATAAGCGAGTAATCTAAGTGAGATTTATGCAAGGCAGTGGGCAAATCTTTTTGAAGTAATCAACGACAATGTAGTTTTTTAGAAAATAAATAAGTATTATAGCTCAACCACTTTGCCATCAATGGAAATCCACAATCTGCCATGTAAAAAAGCCTGTTTACTAGCGCTTGTTCCTGTTGCTTTGTAAACGCTGTTTTTCCTCCCACAGATCTTGATTGTCGACGTCAATTTATCTAATCTTTCAGTGTTAATCTCGGTACTCTAAATGTTTTTGCTGCCGTTAATATTTCACCGCCATCTTTAACAGCTTGAAGAGCCAATTGGAGATTGGTATTATTATATATATATATATATATATATATATATATATATATATATATATATATATATATATATATATATATATCGTCAATAAACAATCATTTTACAATGTTTTTTGTAAAAATTGAAAATTAAATCTTTATATTCTGACTGGAGCAAGTAGAAGACAATGCTTCTTATCGCCCTGCTGCAATGTTCGTGAAAATTTCAATAAAGTTTTACGTATTAAGTAATTATTCTTAAAACTTTGTACATATTACAAGTTTTATACATATTATAACATATTACAGTTCATAAAATATAAATAAGTTATAAGATGGATATATACGTGTTAACAAATCAATATTTCAGTGTTTTTAAAAATACAAAAGAATGTTTTTATTATTTAAATTTATAAATATCGTTTAACTGTTCTTCTAAATAGTTTTATTGAAGTTATGTTTTTCATGTCTTCAGGATATAGTTCCACAAACATGGTCCTCGACATGTAATTGAGAAGTCTGATTTTTTAAGGGATGGTATAGGGATAAGAAAATTGCTAATGGAATGTCTTGTAGAGTATTTGTAATTAATTAAGATGAAATGAGGCTGAAAATGTGTAGGAAGCATGTTTTTATGAATTTTAAACATAAATATTAAACTTTGATAGATGTTTAGTTCATAAATATATAAAACATTAATTTTTTTTAAGTATAAAGGCTCGGCATATCTATCTGCATTCAAAATTACCGGCTTGCTTGCTTTTGTTTCCTATAAATTTTTATTAAAGAAGATAAATATTACTTACCCACACTATGTTGCAATAACTAATGTGGCTATGAATAAATGAAAAATACAAGCTTTTTTAGCACATTATACTTAAAAGGTGCTTCGTTTTGAAAAGGATCCCAAGAGCCTTTAAAATGTTGTTTTCCACTAATTGGATATGATTTTTCCAATGTAAATGATCGTCTAATATTATACCTAGGATTTTCATTGAATGAACTCTTTTTCCTTTAAAGTTGTTTATAAATAAATCAGGAAATTTCAGGGGTATGTTATCAGTTTTCGAAGGTTTTGTGAACAGAATGTATTTAGTTTTATCAATGTTTACGGACAGTTTATTGGTTTTAAACCAGCAATTGAGATTTATAAGCTCTGTGTTTACAGTAGAAAAAATAAATTTTAAATTAGACCCCGAAAAAAAAATACTAGTATCATCAGCAAAAAGAAAAAAATTAAGGAATTTAGAGAATAAGTGGATGTCATTAATATATAAAAGAAACAGCAGAGGACCAAGTATTGAGCCCTAAGGAGCACCACAACTAATGACTTCTAACTGCGTACAAGTTAAATCATACGCCACACATTGTTTACGATTTTGTAGATAAGACTGTAGCCATTTTATATAAGAACTTTGAATTCCATAATTTTTCAATTTATAGTGGAGGATTTCGGGATTGACAGTGTCGAATGCTTTCGATAAATCAACAAAAACTCTAAGTGTATAATTATTGTCATCAAATCCTTTCAAAATATTGCTAACCAAATCCATCACTGCAAACTCAGTGCAATGATTTCTCCGAAACCCAAACTGTTTAGGATATAAAATATTGTTTTTATCAATGAAGTTATATATTCTATTATACATAATGCGTTCGAGAACCTTTGAAAAACAGGAAAGAATTGAGATGGGTCTATAGTTTGATTTTAAAGAATCGTAGCTTTTATAAATTGGAATTATTTTGGCAAGTTTTAATTGATCAGGAAATACCCCATTTTTAAATGAAAGTTTAAAAATAATGAAAAGAGGCAGTTCAAAAATATCAAAGACACTTTTCAAAATGTTTGCATTAATTTCATCAAGACCTGGACTTTTATTTGTCTGAAGCAAGTCAAAAGCTGAACGAAGTTCTTCAATGGAAAGTTCTGAATTGTCCATAATAAAATCTGATTTTTTCAAAAAAGACTGGAATGTTTTGCTACTTGGAGAGATTTCTTTGGCTAAATTTTTCCCAATATTTATAAAAAAATTATTCAGTCTCTCAGGAATTTTTTTTTATTAAAAATTTCACCTTTATCAGTTTTTGATAAAGATAAAATTACATTTAGCAACCTTCCTAATCGACTGGATTAGGGAGGTTGCAAGATGTATTTTTTGTTTTCCCTGTTATTTCTTTTATTATAGTTTCAGTTTTTTTAGCTTTTCCAAATGATTTCTGAAAAAAATCAGAATAGAAGTTTTTTTTAGATTGCTTTTTTATTTTTTTGAAATAATTTTTTTTCTTATATTTCGTCTCGTTTTTATAGTTTTTGTTTTTTAAAAATTTTTCACAAAATTTTTTTTTTTTTATGCTGATGATTTTAAAAGACCTTTAGTCATCCACGGGCTATGCACACTTTTGGATTTTACAATTTTCTGAATTTCGGAAAAGCTTTATCATATTGCCTTGTGAAGACGCGGATAAAGAAATTGTATGCGCTACATGTGTCATTGCAATCAATCAAAAATTACAAATTGATTTCATGCAAAAGCTGTCTAAAGATCGCAATCGAGTCTTTTTTTACATGCCTTTTGTATACTGTTATGGGTTTTTTATTTATACAGCATTTAGTATTTGTTGTTAAAAAAACAGGAAAATGGTAACTGATATCCGTTTTTATTATACCACTGTTGATTGATACTATAACTATTAGTGATAATATTATCTATGATTGATGATGTTTTTCGAGTTACACGCGTCGGCTTGTTAATCATGGGGTAAGCACTAAATTGAGAAAGAGGATTTATAAGACTTTTCACGTAATTATCAGTGTTTAAATTTATCAAGTAAGTATCGATTTCTTCGAGTAAGTATCGATTTTTTTTTGAGGTTTGAATTAATATTCACCTTAAGTCGTTTTCAAATTGATTGTAATTGCCATTGGGTGGTTGATATAAAGTTGTTATAAACGAATTTTTTTCTTTTCGGTTTACTATCTCTATAGTTAATGATTTACAATTCGAGTTATTCACACTTTAGCTATCTATTTTTTTATATGTCAACGAGTTGTGAATAAATATGCATACGCCTCCACAAATACCGTTTTTTCTTGGTTGGCGAACAGACTTATAATCTGTTAAATGCAAATTTGAGTTACTCATATCTTCACTCTGACACCAGGTTTCTGTAAGACAGATTATACTGAATTTAAAATTTATTATTTAGCATTAATTTTAGATTCTCAAAGTTTTTGCTCATGCTTCTAATATTTATATTTAGTAATGACATGTAATGTAGTGATTTATATAGAATACTTGTAACCTCATGAACTTTAAAATAGTTTCTAAGGAATTATTGTCAAGAATGTTTACGTCAGGATCAATAAAAAGTGACGTACATTTTCACCAGGAAATGTATTAAAAAAATTAAGATTAATTTTTTCCGCCATATATAAAGACAAAAAAATAAAAAAAATAGAAAGTTAAATAAATAAAAAGTGTATTACTTTTACTTTGGAACATTGATTGAGTATTTTACCGCATTTTTTAAATGAATTATTTTTTCATACCTCACTACAAGGTTTTCTCCCTTTAGACGTCGTTCTTTAACTTCTGCAAACAACTTTTTTCTAATATCAACTGTCATTTTGAAAAAATTTCGTTGACAGATATATATATCCTTGACATTGACAGTTGACAATGACGTTGACAGATATATATGATCCTATATATTACCCAATAAAATCTATTTTTTTCTTTTAATATTTTCATTTTATTATTATAACTTTTTAATTTTATCACGATTGATCTTGTACGATTATCTTTTTTAATTCTAGTACGATGTGCACGTTCAATGTCGATTCCCAACAAACCAAGATTTTTCTCAAGAATATTGTTACTTTTTCTTCCGTTTGTGTCCAAGTTTCATTATCATTTTCCGGTAACGCATCAACTCTTAAGTTATCTCTTCTTGTTCTGTCTTCAATGTTTCTTTGTTGATTCTTTTAGAGTTAAACAAGTTAATTCCATTTCAAAGCTGTTGTGGCAAGCCTCAACTTTTTGATCAATAAGGTTTTCTTGAAAATTTAAACTTAACTTAACATCTGCGACATCTTTCTCAAGTATTTTAATTTTACTTATGTTTTCATTTAAAATGTTTTCAATTTTACCCAGTCGATTGTTAATTATTTATCACTATAGGATTTCTTATAGATTTATAGGTATCACTATAGGATTTCTTTTTCTTTGGGAGATACTCGCGTACCATCTGAAACTTAGGTAATATGCAGCAAGTTTTAGATTTTGGTACTTAGGTTAAAAATGCAACAAGACAATTATTACTGATTGGCATAATAAATATCTTTTTAAATATCGATGCTTGCATTTATAATGATGTATTTTAAACACGCTTATTAATATAGTGGCTATAAACAATCAGCGATGGTGAGCATTTAATAATAAGAAATGCAAATATAAGAAAGGCATTCAATTGGAACAAATGACATTTTCAAATACAAAATTAAAGGAAGATTTTTAGAAAACTATTTTTAAGTTAAATTATAGAGTACTTTAGTTTTAAATGTATATCTAAAAACTATAAATTTATTATATCTTCAAAACACTTTTAATATATTTATCATGCTATAATTCCTGATATATGTCTAATGATTTTATAAAATAGTTTATACAATAATAAATATTAATATTAAACAGTGGCGGATCCAGCATTTTTTGATCTTTGAGATAGCTAACTTCCAGACATGGAGCTAACTCCAAACATTTATATGTTTATACTTATGTCAAATAATGAGAGTTTGCAAAAAATTGCGATGATTGGAGGCTGGTAACCAAATGAAAAATACAACCCTCTCAAATTGAGGGGGGTTTAAACTTTATATGGTCATAATTTTTGAACGCTTAGAGATAATACTATAAAACTTAAAAATTATCAATGAATATAAGTCTAATTGAGAATAGTACAAAAAATATTTTATCCACTTGTTGCTCTCACGTTTAGGGCAGGTGTAGCAAAAATTTTGGGGCTTTTTTGTTCCCAGCCTCCAATCATCGCAATTTTTTACAAACTCTCATTACTTGACATAAGTATAAACATATAAATGTTTGGAGTTAGCTCCATGTCTGGAAGTTAGCTATCTCAAAGATCAAAAAATGCTGGATCCGCCACTGTTAAATATTGTTTAGAAAGCAAAAATATTGTACATTATATATATTTTTTTAACTGTGGGACTATTCTTTCATTCTGTGGCAAAATCACCGCACAATATTCTACTTGGACAAAAACCTATTTAATATATATACCACGAATGCCAGTTAAATAGTTTTAACAAATTTATGAAGCTCTCACCTTAGCAGTTATTCTCAAATGCAATTTTAATCTATTTTACAAAATTAATAATAATGCCACTTGTTGCAAGAGTGACACGATAATATTAATTAATAACATTAAACAGCAAATCTTTTTTAAAATTTACAACAACCAACCAAATTAAGCGGCAACTATGATCAATCAATAGTTAGAAGGTTATAATTTTAAAATAATAAATATTTTACATTATCTTATTATGGTGTTATGCCAGAATATCATCTTTTTCTTGAAATATTAAAAAACGGCGAAATTCCCCCGTTCTACCCGATATGTAATTAGATGAATGTTTCACATATCGCACTTTTTGCTCTTAAAAAGTTTTTCTACAATTTGTAAAGAGCTCAAACCATTGTTTTAATTATTAAATAACTAAATAAATTCTCAAAACCGGCTACCAACAGCCTGGTTAATTGATTTTAATTGCTCATTAAATCCCTTTTTTTGACCGCAAGCCGTTACAACAAAATTAATAAACTACAAAAGCCGTTTTTTGTATATTTTTCGCCGTTTAATAACTTTTACAATTTAAAAATTTATAAATAAAAACTCTGGCAAGGCAAGAAGAAGATGTTATTTTGGTCTTATTACCTAGCCCCAATTTATTAAAATTAAATTAAATGACATCTTCAACATGGTTAATTTGCGTGATTTATATTGTAAACTTTAAGAAGCCTAATAGAAAAAGAAGATTGATATTATAGTAGATAGCGAGGCTGAGGATATTTTGAAGAGCTTGAATATTGCCAATAAGAGGAAAAGGTATTTTATTAACAAGTTAAGAATGAAATGAAGGAGACAAACAGAACCAGGACACGGTTTAAGAAGAAGTTCATGAACTGGTTAGTTGGCGGTGTCAAGTCTGAGGAGAATATCTGTAGCTCTACTTGGAAATCCTGGGAATTAAATATAATTGTCATTTAGTGTTACATTTATTCAATATAAATATAATGTTGTAGATGCCATTATTTAAGTGTTATTCATTTTTTACAGTCCTCTTTAACAAGAATGGGTTAGCAGTCGATTGAAAATATGCAGCCTCGAGAGTTTTAAATTATAGATTTCATATGCCAACTACTCTTTTTGAACAAGGCTATATAAAAGTTGGTTCATTCTAAAACTTCTAAAAACTAGAATACTACAAAAGTTGAACGAAAGTCCCAACTCCAGCATCCCCTCCCAAGAAGTTTTATTTGAGTGTTTAGTTTTAAGGATCAATGTTTTATTAGAAGGTTTAAGATCAATTGTTTTTTTAGAAGGATTAAAACAAATTGTTTTAATGCCTCATTAATTTACAATAATAGGGAGACCTACAGTAGAATTTTCTAGTGGATCCTACTAGACAAGGTAAAGAAAATTCAAGGAACTGTGCAATCAAAAGTCCACACAGTTATAGAGCTGTTATCTGCTGCTATGATGCATCTAATGATGGATGGGAGATTAAAAGACCCACAGGTATTGAAGGAAGTATTTAGTTATGAAAATAGAGGAAATACAACAGAGTAGCAACTATAGTAATGAAGCAATAAAATGACGCAATAATGAAGCAATAAAATGACGCAATAATGAAGCAATAAAATGACGCAATAATGAAGCAATAAAATGACGCAATAATGAAGTAATAATTCTCTAATACTAAAATGCAAATTAAAATTAAAATGATTATCAAACGTTGCTCAATGGAGCCAAGAAAAGAGGATCCAGCAAGATGTATTCTTCGTATAATTCAGTACGAAATCTAAAAGAATACTGCATCCCTACTCTGGAATACAAGTAGAGAACTACTTAGCCAAGGTTGGACTTCAGGATATATTAAACCATACAATAAATAGTGATAAAGAATTATCCAAAGTAGCGTTCGTTGTTAAATAAAATTTTTGCGTACCGAATTACTATTCAAGCGCTGAATTGGCGGTGGCTGGATTTGGACAGCAACTTCTACTATTATAGATTATAGTGGGCAACAACTACAACAACACATTGTTTTAACGTGTCTGTTTGTTTTCGGTGGTTTATTTACTTTTATACAATTTCATAAATGTGATTGAAATCTAACAACTTTTCATCTTTGTTTTGTAATTCCAGAGACATATACAGTATTTTTTCGTGTTTGAGACTACAGGGTGAATAGGGAAGAAATATACAGTATATATATATATACATACTATCTAAGAAATATACAGTATAGGTTAATACATGGTAGCTAAGAAATACACATTATATGTAAATGCATAGAATCTAACTTACATACAATGTAAATATGTATATTGTATATTTCTTAGATATTATGTATTTATATATTATGTTTTTCTACATACTTATAAATTTCAAGTTTGGAAATTGAAGTGTTATTATTGTTTATTAAAAACACGGAAATTGCAATTTCTCTTCTTAAAAGAAACAATTTACTTGTTATGTCAGTTTTTACACACTATATAAAAAATAGCTTAATTTTCATTAATATTGTCCACAGCAGTTATAAAGTGTTTTATATATAATTTTCAAATGCTTTATTGGCAATTTATATTTTTAGCAACACTTCGATTTCATTGAATAGTACATGCAACATAAATTGCCATTGCAATAACCATGTTTACAAGCCCGTGTGTTCAATAAACGACCAAAAAACGTTTTATTCGCCATGTCATGCCGGATGTGTAAAAGCGTTACAGAAAAATGGGGTAAAGTTTCTAAGTGTTTTAGTTATTTAAACTTTTATTTATCAAGGATCAAGATAATGTGTCTTGCAGTTAAGCCGCCTAAAATAATAAATTTTTTTAATATATTTTTGCTTCTAAAAAAAGGTCGAGAGTGTAGAAACGCATTTTAATAAAATAATAGTATAAATATTTATAAAAAATATTTATAATAATAAGTTATAAACTAATTATTACAACTACTATTATCATTTATAAAAACAAATGTTTATATTGATATTAATAATGATATTAATAATAATAAGTATTTTAAAATGTTTTATAGTCTCCACGAACGAGAGCGCCAAAAGTGTAAATTAATTTTAGACGGCGTACTGAAGGACTACCGAAGTGTATAACTTTAACAAGACACGCAGATTTTAAACGGTCTGTTCAGTTTTATAATTTTTTAAGCTTTTATACAAAAATTCAAAACCCAGCAACCGGCTATATACATTTGTAAAGCATTTTTTAATAAGAGTTTTGTAAAACACTATATTATCAATAAGATATTGTTAATAAAGTAAAACACAGTTAACTCAAACACAAAGCAGCGTAAAACATTTAAAACCAACTTTAACTTATTATTTAAATCTTTTGCTTTAAAACTTTGTTTTTGAACTAAGTTGTTCTCCCTGGTTCTTTAGTTTAACAAAAGCTTTATAATAGTTTTACAAAAACTTTCAAGGTGTTTCACCACTAAAAAAATCTATTTTTTTAATTAAGATATAGTTTTTGAGATTTTTTTGATTTATAGTAATTTAACATAGCTGTAAACGTTTCTGGAGTTTGTTTTAGCATATCTTGAGTATTTTTTGAGATATTTCGCTTTATATTTATATGCATATATATATATATATATATATATATATATATATATATATATATATATATATATATATATATATATATATATAAGAGCATTTCGTGGCAACCAGTGGAACAAAACACCTACCCTAAAACACCTACCCTAGTAGACGAAAATGTTGAGCATGTTTCAGTTAGCGCCAGCAAAGTTTCTTTAAAAAAATTGATAACAATAGTAATGCAAAAAGTTATAACGTAATGATAAACTTCTCTATTTTAAGAAAAGTCATTGATAATATTGGCAGTTGTCCAGAATGACAGTTGTATTGTTGCTACAGATGACAACGGCAAAACGAAGTGGATTTTCTCACTAGTTGAACTTTAAATGTACTAAATGTAAATGTCAGAATTGCTCATGTACATCTGGTAATGTTAAAAAAACTGTACCAAAACAAGGCAGAAACTATTTTGATATCAACCTTAGAGTGGTTATTGTTTTCCGTGAAATTGGCAAAGGACACCTAGTAAATTTTGCACGAATCGCAAACACATCTTATATGAATAACAATGCGTTCAACAAAATCAACAACACTATTCAAAATACTTATAAGTTATCAGTAGAACAATCCACAAAAGCAGCAGCAATAAAACTTAAACATAAAGTAAAGAGGAACACATTGGGTCAGGAAAAAAACTAATCAGAGTTCCTTCAGATGGCTCATGGCAAAAAAGCGGACATGTTTTACTGAATGGTGTGGTGACCACAATTTTCAGAAGGGCGATGTATTGATTTTGAAGTCTTTTGTAAGTATTGTAGGGGATGTAGAATGTGAAAAAACAGCAGAACTATCCAGGTTATACTGAATGGAAGGCTAATCATATTTGCTCTTTAAATCATACAGCATCATCAGGAGCAATGAAAAGTGCTGGAGTTGTAAAGATTTTTAATCGCTTTGATTTGATTTATAAATATTTGGGAGTTAGGGATTCCTCTGCATTCAAAGATTTTCTTAACAGTAATCAAAATGGAAAACTTCAAATCAAACAAGAAAAGTTAGAGTGTGTTGGTTATATCCAGAAGTGATTGGTACAAGATTACGTAACCGAAGAAAAGATAAACATCATGGTAGTCGGTTAACTGGAAAAGGAAAATTGACAAAATGCGCATTTAATAGAATACAAAAATATTTTGGTATGGCTATTCGACAAGCTGCAGCTAATAATTTTTAAGTGAAAATGAAAAGGTATATCAAATGAAAAAGAACATTCGCCCAGTTCTTTACCATTGCACTAATTTTCCGGATTAGTTTCATCGCCATGTATTATGTCCAGTGGGTCCTGATAGCTGGTGTAAATGGAAGAAAGGAAACTTTGCATGTAAAAGCAATTACAAACCAAAAGTTAATTTACCATTATGGATATATGATATTATTAAGAAAGAGTTTGAAGAACTAAGCGATGACAATCTTTTGAAAAATGCACCCATGGTCAAACACAGAATTCTGATGAGGGTACTTAACAGTATTATATGGTCCAGATGCTAAAAATAACATATTATTCACAAAGCTTTGTTTAAGTTAGGAGTGAACTCAGCTGTGTTGTATTTTAATGAGGGAACTGCTGGTGTTCAGAGAGTAATGACTCACCTCAACCTTGAAAATGGTAGAAAATCTGCAGTTCATCATTTTGTAGGGGTCAAAAACGCATTACCAGTATGAACAAAAAAGACACTTTAGAAAAAAAAAAGTAGAAGAACGCATTTAAAAGCAATTAATAAGGGTTGGCAAAATAAAGAACAACAACTGGAATCTTATAAACCCTACTCATCTGGAAGTTTTTGATATTTTTTTTAGTTATAAAATGTTTATTGCTATTTTCTAGCATTCCCTTTTTTGCATGTTTAATAAATAATAATAAATAACAGTATGTTACTAGTATAATATTAAAGTTGTATTTTACCATCAAACGCTTTAATATTAAATTTTAAAATATTTCAAGGAAATATAATATGATAAGACTATAAGATAATTATACTTCTTCAAAATCTATAAAAATAATGCAAATAGTAATACTATGTTAAATTGGCATTACCTCGCCAAGGTTAGGGGTGTGTGTGTGTGTGTGTGTGTGTGTGTGTGTGTGTGTGTGTGTGTGTGTGTGTGTGTGTGTGTGTGTGTGTGTGTGTGTGTGTATATATATGTGTGTAAATTTTACATAGTCATAGCATTAATATGTCAAAAATTTTTTGTAAACATTTTGCAATAAATTATAATCTGAATAAAAAAATTCAAATTTTTTTTGAAAAAAGTATCTATAAGAAAAGGGTCCTATTGTTTAAGTTCTTTGTTTGTTTGTTGTAGTACTTTTGGAAGGCATTCTCATTTGTTATTATTTATGAATATTTAAAAGTTTGGAATTCATTTTATGCCTTAAATAACACAGGTCAAGAAATAAAAATTTTTTTTCTTGCACCGAGCAAACAATTTGTTTTTTGTATAGTATTTCTCATTTTTATTTGAAATATGCAACTCATTTTTCACGTCAAGTTGTAAAGATATTTGGGTTCAAATCTTTAGCATTTGAGGTAAATTCTCTAATTTGTCAAAAAAAAAAAAAAAATTCAAAAGTATGTCAACCTGGGTCTCAAAAGAAGCGTATTTTCATAGAGATTTTCTAAAACATAAATATTTTTCTTAAAATTTTTTGCCAAAAAAATTATGTTAAAAAATGCTTAAGATTTTTAAAAAATTTTAACATAATGTTTCTCAGCAATAATTCAAAAATGTCTTATTTTTATTACAAACGAATATTATTTTTAAATATCCTTATGAAAATGCGCTTCTTTTACGACCCAGGTTGACATCTAAAATCCAAAATTCGTTCAAGTTTTTAATAGGGCGTTATAAGGGTGTTATAAATTATATATCAATTTTTGTCATCTGGATGCTGCATATGAAAATTAAGTTATTTGAAAATATGTATTTTTGTTTCTAACTTCAACAACGTTTTAAGCTCTTTAACTTAGTTAAGATAGAGCATATACTCATATAGAACTATATATATTATTTATATTGAGGTTGTGTTTTGATCAAGCTAAAAACCTACGTATCTTGACGATTTACTTTTGAGAATTAAAAGTTTTAGATAATTGATCAGTGTTTATCCACTGAACTTAAATCTATATGCTCTAATAACATATACTTCTCATAACTCTTACTTACAGATTTTTTATATTACCCAGTGGGCATCAGACGTCCTAAGATGTCTAACAGACGTCCATTGGACGTCTAATAGACGTCCATTGGACGTCTAACAGACGTCTATTGGACGTCTGAACGTCTGTTAGACGCCCGTTGGACGTCTTAAAATGTTCAATGCCCACTGGGTAATAATATCTAGATTAGAGATGTCACGAAAAGTGATTTTGCCAAATACCGAATATTCAGCTAAAGCACTTAATAATCGGCGACACTTAACTTTTTTTGAGAACTCCAACCTGCTTCATTGAAGTGCATATAGTTTAATATTTGCTGTAGGCGTTTTTGTTTTATTTGTAACTAGACTGTGTTGCAGCGCACATTTTTTGTTGATAATGATATCGAACTGTTTTAACTGTAGTTATGTATAAAAATATCATACTCTTCAAACAATTCAAGAAGATTACAAAAATAACCAGCTAAGGTGAATCTTTCTTTTTTGAGGTAATTTTATAAGTGGTTATAAATAGATATAACTTAAAGAACTCCATACTTATTAAAAATGATATATTCATTACAACCTAAAGCATGATTTAACTTTATTGAAAATATCAATTATACGGTTGCCTTTTTTTTTTTTTTGCACGTTGTAAAACTAACTTCAAGGCTTTAGTTAAAATATCAGTAGCAAAACAAAAAATAACAATTTTAATGCTCTGAGAAAGATTAAGCCTGTAAAAAGAAAATCTTTCTCAATTAAAGTCTGCTTGACAGCGATAAACCATCACCGGTGTCTAGTAGCACGGGTGATGGTTCATCTCCACTTCGTAAGAAAAATAAATGTAAATGAAAACGATCAAACCAATCTTTAAAAAAAAAAAAGCTCAATTATTTAGAAAAAAGAAAAATCCTATTCCAAATAAATTAATTTTACAAGAAACTGTTCGCTTAAATTGGACAACAAATCCTTACTAGTGGTGGTCAGCAAACGCAAAACATTATTGTAACAGAACTTGCTAAAGTTTTCTTAATATTTGCCGTTGGCAAATACATAGTACATAGTAAATGGCTATTTTAGAAAGTATGTCTAATTTTTGAGAATCATTTTAATTTAGGCTGAAATTATTTAATTTGTTATTTTTATTTATAATTTATGCGCAGTCATTTGCTACCATCAAACAATGAAATGTTTTTGTTATAATTCACCACTTAGAGACTTTAAGTATCAAATATGTCAATAATTTATTTAAATAAAAAAAAATAGTAAGAAAAGTAGCCAAATAGGCCGATTACCAAATAGTCATTACCAAATAATCAATATTCGTGATATCTCTTAACTAGATGTTGACTTTTTAAACAACCGGTAATAAGTTACAGAAATACATAATATGTAATTGTTGTATAAACAGTTAATAATAATAAGTAACAAAAGGTAATTAAAACAACAAACAACCTCAAAACATATACTTCATAAGTACTTAACAGGTAGACAAGAATATGTTTTCCTTTTTCCAATTTATTCAATGTTCTTAAAAGTTTTCCTACATGAAATTTTTAAAATATTGTTTTATTAATACTATTATTATGGGCATTAGCATTTCTTTCCGATGAAAATACTTTTTTTGATAATGATCTAATTAAAAGCTTCATATATATTTTTATTAAATTTAAGTGTGAAACTTTAAGTTATGCAATTTAATGTATCTTACAAATTATTTAGTTTTCACTTATAAATATTAAAGTCTACGCGATTTCGGCGCGACTTATAAATATATAAGTCGTGCCGAAATCGCGTAGTTGTCAAAGTCGCAAAAAACAGCAGTTTTTTTTGCCGGCTTTTGCATAACTGGCAATGAATATTATATACTCAAAAAACAAAAAGTCGAAAAAAAACAAAACTGCCCAAACACTTACCATCAGTTGATATATGTTCACTCTATTGCATGTTCTCCTTTAGAGTCAGTCAATGTATGTACACTCCGCATGTTTTTCCAAAAGGTCAGTTAAAGTATAAAAAACATTAAAAGTGCTGCCGATTACGCGATTTCGGCGCGAACAATGTTTACAAGAGTAAAATAAAAAGCGAAATACTAGTGACTTCTTTTTTGGTTTAATTTGACTTATTCCTTAATAATAACAACATATTATAAGCCCAAGTATTGAATATACATAGGAGCTCGCAAAAAAATTTTCAAGGTAGGGGGGGGGGCAAAATATTTTCAGTAATTTTTATTTTTATTTTTTTATTCTTCTTATTTTCTTCTTGCGATTTAATACGTTAAATTTAAGAAATATATACAATAAAGAAAAAAAAATATTTATATTTTTTGAAGAACAATGAAGACAGTATAAATTGTTAAGGAACTGACAAGACACTGTAGTAAATAACGGCGCACTAGTACACCGTAATGTAATATTGTCTTTTTTTGATGACAGACGACTCCAATTCTTTTTTAAAAAATAAACTTGATTTTAAATTAATGTTGTATATTTTTTGTGAGTACTGCGTTTACTATATGCATTCATTGTGCCATTAAAAAAATTTCTGTAATAGAACGTACTATAGTAGCAATTTATGGTAAAATTAATGTATATAATAAGCGTAGAACTCACAAACTTACTACATCTATTTAAAATCAAATTTATTTTTTAACAAGAATTGAAGATTATATATTCTATTATCAAGATGTTATTAATGCAACTTCTGTAAATGATTTTAAAAACAAACTAAAACGCTTTAATGAAAAACGGCTGTTATGAGTCTAACATCTGCTGTCGTTAGACTCATTTTTCTTGGTAAAACAAGAAAACAGCGTTTGATTTATATTATATTATAAATGCACGCAACCATAACATTATAAAGAACAACAAAATCTTAACTAAAACCAACTGCAACTGCCTTGATAAAAATACCTGTCCTTTATCAAACCAATCCCAATCAAAAAACATTGTATACGTAGCTAATGCAAGTTCCAATGAAACTGCTTGCACTTCTGTCAATAAATTGTACATTGGTGTAAGTGAAACAGCATTGTGTTGATGGCCCATGTACTTCAAAATGCCCACTTTACCCATACTTTGTGCTTGTATCACTTTTCTTATTGTTTGTATCTTTTATGAATGCAGTGCCTCTTGTTAACGCAACATTTTGGTAAAAATGAAATCTTTTAAGACATATTTTTTTCCAAAATGTTAACACTATTTTATAAAATTACCCCATTAAACTCTTCTTTTAAATAATCTTAAAATGTGTAACATATACACACACAGTTGATTAAAAGAACTGGTTTTATTAAATAACAACACTTTATTATTTTTTTCTTAAAAATTGATAAACAATAATGATTATTTTAGACATACCACAACTGCGCATGTTCATCCTTTTTAGACGAAACATTAGTTGATGGCCCATGTATTTCAAAATGCACACTTTACCCATACTTTGTGGTTGGATCATTTTTCTTATTGTTTGTATCTTTTATGAATGCAGTGCCTCTTATTAACGCAACATTTTGGTAAAAATGAAATCTTTTAAGATTTATTTATCTATAAATTGCACTTAAACATTATTTTTGCCATATGTTTTTTATTTTGATTTAATACGGTCCTTATGAGTTTTATTATATGGCGCGCTATCATTTATAGGACGTTACCGCTCAGTTTGGGATCACTAGGTATAGGATTTCAACAAGTTTTTTTGCGTTTTTTGGGCATGATACCATCGTCTGCTGTATTTGGAAGGATTATTGATGCAAGCTGTTTAACATGGAACAGTAACGAGTGCACAGGAGAAAACACAAATTGTTTAGAATACAGTAACAAGTATTTTAGGTAATTGTTTTTTCAAGCTTTTTATAATTTTTAATCTGAATCAGTAATTTTTTGAACCAAATTAAAAAATAAAAATTTTTAATAATAGTTAATGTCATTTTCAAAACCTCCTTAAAAAAAAGAAAATAATTTTTTAATAAAAAAAATGTATAGTATTTTAAAAACTCTAAAGCCTTGCTGCACCGAGGTTGCAAGGCGGCGGTGGGAGTGTTTGCATTTGAATTGTTGGTAGTTAGTATTTTAACTTTCACAGTGCTGGTGTGTGTAACATTAATAAAAGTCAAATTAACCAACACTTTGTAGATATACTAGAGAGTTACATGGTTCCATCAGTAAACATGTTGATTGATTGAAGCGAATGGTCGCAATTTCAACAAGAAATAGCATTTGCCCACACAACATGTACAGTCAAAACATGAATAAAATAAAACAAAATAAATCAATCATTAAATTTGAATCCAATCAAATTTATATGAGCCAGGATTGAAAAAGAATCCAAACAAGGACCATAAATAGCTTAAAGAAATAACTAAATACATATGTAACTTGTGAAAAAGTATGCGGGGTATTTTGCTATGTTGACAATAAAGTATTATTGTCAACATAGCAAAGAGCTTTAACTTACGTTTGTGGGCACACTTGTCCAAGAAATATTACTATAAATGGTATGACAGCGAGAAAAAGAATTAAATAGTTGAAGTTTTTTTTAACGCTTTTTTTCAAAGCACCAATATTTTTTATGCAATTTTGTTGCATAAGTTACCGATGCAATTTTTTCATGATTTTAGTCTCTAATGATACCTAAAAGACTTGTAGACATTACTTTTAAAAATAACCGCTTTATAACTATTACAAATATTTAGTTTAAATACTATGTTTTTTGAAAGCTGGATAAAAAAGTCGACTTGGTTTTTTTCAATAATAAACGAGTACTTTTTTGATTTAAACCGGTTGGAAATTTTCATTTGAGCATTATTTCCTGTGCAACTCAAAAACTCTAACAAATCGTATAAAGATTTATCCGTGCCTTTAACAAGTTCGTGTTTTGGAAAGAAAAAGTTTTTTAAGTAGAAATTGCAGAGATCGAGTAACCCTCTTCGTCTGTTGTGTAGCTCAACTCCGAAGCCTTGGGGAGATAAATTCAATAGTATACGCAGTGGGAAAAGATTACTACATCTGTCCAACAACATCCGCGGAGTAGTGAAATAACATCCGCGCATTTTTGTGTAAGAACATCCGCTTTTTTTCTTTACTGAATTAACATCCGAGAAATAACATTCCAAATTTCATCGATGCATAATATCATCTTTAGAAAGATGTAACTACATCCGGGATTTTTTCTCGATGTGTAACTACATCCGCCTAAAATAATCCATTTTTAAAAATAAAATAAAAAATAAAATGAAATAAATTTCCGGACGTAGTTACATCCGAAAAAAATCAGATGTGTAACTACATCTGGTTAAAAAATGCATTTTTAAATTACTTTTTTCCCGGATGTAGTTACATCCGAAAAAAATCAGATGTGTAATTACATCTGGTTGAATAATGCATTATTTAAAAAAATCCGGATGTAGTTACATCCGAAAAAATCTGTAATGTGTAATTACATCTATTTAAAATATTGCAATACTTAATTATTTTTTCTCCCACATATAGCTTAGGGATCGCTGTTTACAGTATACGGTATTGTAAATTTACCGTACACTTTACCGTATGCTTGGTATAATAAGAGTTACTATGCACTTTATTATACCCGTTTTTTTTTTACTTGTTAAATATTAGGACTTCTTAGAGCACCTTAATAACTAAAAAAAAAAGTTACATATTCGAAGAAAATATTTGAAAGTGTAACTGCATCCAGTTAAAATAATGTATTATTAAACAATCTTTCGGATGTAGTTACATCCGAAACTACATTTCGCATCTAGTTACATCCGAAAAAAATTAAATTCGTAACTACAACTGGTTAAAATAATATATTATTATAGTTTTTTTTTCCGGATGTAGTTACATCCGATAAAAATCAGATGTGTAACTACATCCAGTTAAAATAATCTATTATTAAATAAATAATTTTCCGGATGTAGTTACATCCGAAAAAAATCAGATGTGTAACTACATCCAGTTAAAATAATCTATTATTAAATAAATAATTTTCCGGATGTAGTTACATCCGAAAAAAATCAGATGTGTAACTACATCTGGTTAAAATAATGCATTTTTAATTCTTTTTTTTCTCGGATGTAGTTACATCCGAAAAAATGAAATGTGTAACTACATCTGGTTAAAATAATGCATTATTAAAAAAAATAAAATTCGGATATAGTTACATCCGAAAAATCTACAGATGTCCGAGAAGTAACATCCCAAATCTACAATTTGAGATGTTACTTCTCGGATGTTATTATACATCGATGAAATTTCGGATGTTGTTTCACGGATGTTATTATACATGGCAAAAACGGATGTAATTGCCCTGACCCTACGCAGTTATATTTTATAAAAAAATTTTGTACAGCATACATAATCTTTTTTCTTTTGTAAACATGCAGAGACGGATCTAGATTTTTTGTTATTTGAGCTAAGTAGCTTCCAGATAAGTTGTAAATTTCAAACTTTTCTATCATCGTACTATTAAACATTTATTAGTTTTATAAAAAAGAGTTATATGCTTAAAAATACGCTGATTAGACAATAAGAACAAAAACACCCTAAAATTTAAGCAATATCTTTTTAAATGTAAGAGGGTGAAATTTTTAATCCCAAATAAATATTTATTTTCTTAAACAAGACTTTAATATATAAATATATGTATTTAAAGTTTCCATTAGTTTAACTAAATAGTTTGCCGACCAATAGTTAACTAAAAAGTTTGCCGAACAATTGTTAACTAAAAGTTTGTTTAATCTTTTAGTTAACTAAAAGATTAGTTGACTTACTTTAGTCGAACTAAAAATTTAGTTGACTAATTTTAGTCAACTAAAAAATTAGTCAAACTAAAAAGTAGAGATAAGAATCGAACTTTTTCTCGTAAAGATAGGGTTTAGTTTGATTTGGTTAGATCAAATGTTCGAGTTTAGTTGGCCTTCAAGTTTGGTTCAATTTGGTAACAACTAAAGTTTCGGGTTTGGTTCAGTTTTATGAGTTTAGATGATATCAAAACTAAATATTAAGTACCAATGCAACTGTTTATTTATTATTTACAAACATACACATTACAAACATTAGCGTGACAACAAAAAAAAATTTTTTTATGAAATCACTTGCAATCGAGGAAAGTTTATGAGTATTTGAAAAATATAAATTGCATTTTTGATTTTTTTAAAAAAAGCTCTCCTCCTTTTCGGAAGAAAAAAGTGAAAATATATATATATTTTTTTAAATGTTATGCAATTTTTGCTTTATTCAAAAGAGTAATAGTAATAACTAAGCAACTTTTATTAACAAATAAGATACAGAACAGCTAGCAATTTGTCCGAAATGTACAAGAAATGTTTAAAAAATAGTTTTTGCTATGAACTTCAGGTTCAAAAATTTAATTTTTCTTGATTTCGCATGAAGTTCCTCCATCAGTTTTACAGCACGTTCAGCAATTTGGTTAGATCTGGGAATGTCAATTAATGACTCTTCGACTGACCAATGCGTCTCCAAACACTTAACTGCTTTCTTGCATTTTATCTTCATGAGTGAGGTAAACAGTTCATTGAGGGACGCTTCATTGTAGTGTTGCGAATGGAACCAAGCATTTGCCCATTCGTAGCAGATGAAGTCGTATGCTGGAGCAAGGATACTGCGCCACTCTGGTATCAGAAATAATGCTATAGTAGCATATATCGCACGTGATTTCCATCTTGCCTAGTGTAAATTTGGGAGTTTCTTCTAGCTGATTCTAGGCCAACGTGAAGTTGTTTTGTAATGACGATATGCCTGACATAGTTCATATAAGAACTTAAAATCATCTCGCCATCCAGGGTTCTTGCCTGTGTTAACATCATCTGTCGCAACGAGGTGGTAATCAGCCTGAAGAGAGACATAGTTTTCTGTTAATGAAGGAATAGTTGAGTTCTGGTTCGGTCGTTGGCTCTTGAATAAAAAAATCCGTGACATGCTTCAGAAGGAGGTCGAGCACATGGTGCTGACAGCCAATGAAATGTGGCTTCTGAAAGCCCTTGCTCAAGACATCATCCTGTATGAGCTTTACAATCCCGTGCAAACGACCAGTATTTACTGCGGTGGTGTCGCAGATTATCATGCGAATATTTTCCCAAGCATCGTATTCATCAATTAGCTGATGTAGTTTCTTGTGACTCTCACATTTAAGAATACCGAGTTTGATTTCGGTTGTCAAATTTTTCAGCAGAACAACTTGATACTCTTCCCCTTGCATTCTTTTACCATAAAACTGGAGACAATAGGGATCTTTGCTTTGAAGTTTTTGAACAATTTTGGTTTTCATTTTCTGTCCTTCAGAGATTACTCGTTTCCAGACACCCGCCTGACTTGGAACCGGCACATCATGACCATGTTCAGCAATGGTTGCAAGAACGTCATGTGCTTTATAAGTAGAAAGGTTGCTTTCAGTACTAGTAAACCCGCTGTTGTAGTGCTTGATCTTTAGTATTTTGGTTTGTATTCAGGAGAAGATGACGCGGAAGAAGAGGTTGGCAACTCGGGTGAAGAATCAGAGGTTTCAGAATCCGAAGATTCTGAGTCACTTTCATGTGTTTGTGTGAATTGGGATTGAGAAGAACTGGCTTGAGGTTGAGTTGTTGATAGTTGGATTCGTTTTCTTGGGTGGATTGATTCCAAAGGGGTTTGTTTGACCATTGAATAACCAATCTTTTCTCCACTCTTAACTTGCCTCTGGTAGAGCTCTTTATCCTCCGTGCTTTTCCATTCTCCATTAACATTAGTGACATCAAATAACTGAGAAAGTGTTGCAGTGAATTTATCAGACGGTTTCTTTTTGTTTTTGTCATATAGATCAATCAGACTATTGAGCTTCTTTCTGATGAGTGCACTGGATAATAGTGGAAAGTCTAGAACTTCCCTCCAGAGCAATTCTTTATCCGTAATCATAATTTTGATTCGATCCAGTCGCCGTTTTTCCGTGTTGATCAGAAAAGTGAAGTTTTGAAGAATTTGACGGTTTGTCGGCATCCGTGTGAGATTGGTTAGCTTTTCAACAGATAGAATACTTGAATCCCTTTTCTGTTTAGAAAAGGGGGTTAGATTCTTCATCCAAATATACCTGTTTGACTTTACACTGTTGCTGTAATTTCTATAAGACATTTTATTGACAATCTTGCACTGAAAACAAAAATATTCAAACAAGTTCACACTTCACACGGTATAGCTGGGATCAAAACAAAGATAATAAACAACATCTATCAACAAACTACTAAACTAACAACCATCTGTAAATGTCTTGTTTATAAACAAATGGAAACAGCTGACTGGAATGTGCTTAAAAGCAGTATAGAACGTCATATAAAAAATCAGTGTGAAATTGAAACCGATAGTCAAACTGTGCGATGTGTGCACAAAAAAAATAAAAAGGTGGGGGAACTTTTTTTAATTTTTTAAAAATTGATGTTGCTACTGTCATCTACCTACAATTGTTCCTCTAATGTAAAGGGTTTCAGTTTCGTAACAAAAAATAATGATAATAGTTATTACCCTAATATACATTCACAATGATAAAATACAAACAACTTAAATGTTTTAGCTACTTCAAAATTTTAAAAACAAAAACGCTGCAGTCAAAGTACTCAAAACATCAAAGCAGTAACTTACTTAATACAAATAACGACAACTTAAGTAGTCTACTGTCTGTTTTGCAATCGGATGTTGAAACATTGTGCAATGGATAAATAATATATTTTTCATCCAAACTGGACAGAAATACTGTCTTCAAATCACACATACTGTCACTGTCCGAACTATTGGTCTTGCATATTGACAAAAGACGAAATAGCATTGGCCATACATCAAAGGGATGTTGGCACATTGGCATGTGACAATTGCACAGCAGCCTTGAGAAAAGAATGCAAAAGTTCTACGACATCATACAACAAGTTTTCATTAACGTTGTTCAGTTGCTTAAGTTTGATAAACAGTGTATCCTTGACATGATCTAACTGGCACAACTATGGTTGCAAAAAATTGACTGTTTCATTGAGAAGAAAGATTCTGTCTGAGAGTGTACCTAGTACCTGGTTTTTCAACTATGTTTAAAGTTGCCCGCCATTTTCTTTGGATTTTTGATTATATCATAACTATATGAACTAGCACCTAGGAATTTCAAAACCTTTTCAACTAAAATCAGATAATCACTTGCACATGTAAGTTTAACATCGTTGCGATAAGCCGACTTCATATTATTTCCATTATGAGTAACAAATATCAAATTGTCATTCGTTATAGTCTGAGTAAAATGTTTTTAAGTATTTCAGTTGTCTTTGCTTTTACCCCAATGCCAGTCCTAGACTAACAAAATTCAAATAATCTGGCACACTTACTTAACAGGTAATAACTGCTGGTTATGTACTCTGCATTTACTTAATCATTAAAATATGAATAAAAAAACAGAACATTAGCAACATCTCAGTATCAACAATGTTTACAAACACCATTTTCGTTTTGGTTAATTGTGTTATGTGTTGTACATTTTTTAGTGATGCGCAAATTGCAAAATTTGCACTACTGCAAATCTCTATTTGATTTAGTTAGGGTAAAGACGGTTCGTTTCGTACCCAACAGTTTCTAATTTCGGTTTCGGTTCGGTAACAATTAATGTTCAGGTTTCATCCGGTTCAACTGTTTGTAAGGTTTTTATTTGGTTCAGATTCGTTACATTTCCCATCTCTACTAAAAAGTTTTTTTCAGTTAACTTAGTTATTAATTTTAGTTGTGTTTACAAAGCTAGTAATGTTTTTTAAAATATTATAGTATAATACTTGCAACTTGTTAACAATGGCTAATTGTTTTTTCAAATTTTTAAATTTATTTACATTTAGGTTGTACATTTTCCTGGTCACGTTAAGTGTGAAGACACTTTCGTGTGTTTTATTTTTTTTGGCGTACAAAACCTATAAATTACCTAAACGTAATAAAACATTCTGCGAAATTAATGGAATTGAAAACTTTGCATTTGAAAACAGCTAGTGGAGTTTACTAATAATACAAGACATGGAGAAGAATTATACTTCAAGTTATCGTTTGCAATTAAAAAGACTCTTTTTGCGAACTTTTTTATTTTATGAATGACGTTTAAAAATCCGAGTTATTGTTGAGTCCATCAATATTACTCTAAAAATTTGCGTCACTCAAATACAGAAGGGAAAGATGCGTAAGACTCACTCTATAACGCAAGGAAGTGTATGCTGTTATCAACACTTGCTCGTGTTTGCTGTTGTCAACACTTCCCGGTCTATGCTGTTATCAACTTTTTATAATTTTTTTATTTGTTACTTCAAAATTGTTAATTTATTTTCCTAATTTTTTAAGTATTTCCGAGGTTACCCCCTGTTATTTATAAAAATGTTTTTATAAAGCAATGCTCATTCTTTTATTTGAACATAACTAAAATTTTTACTATAAAAATAATTTTTTTGAGAAATTTAAGTTTAAGATAATTTAACAACTTAAATGTATAAATAAAAAGTTAAATAGAAACTTTAGGTTTAAATAAAAAATTAATTTAAAAGAAAAATTTTGTGAGAAAAATACAAACGAAAGTTTTTATAAACGGTTTTTAATCAATTTCATAAACTGATCAGGGCGGGTTCAGAAGTTTTTGGTATTTCAGATTCGTAACTTTCAATTAAGTTTCAAAGTCCAAAATTTTTAATGTTTGTAATTATGTCATATAAGAATATTTGGAGCATGGGGAAAAAAACACCCTAAAAGTTACAGATTACCAAAATATGAGAGAAATTGTTTTTTTAAAATATCAATAATAATTTTTAAAACTAAAATTAAAAATGATTGAACCATTTCAAATTTTTACAATGTTTAAATTGTCAATTTAAACTTTGTAAAATATAAGGTGTTATTACGAGTTAAGGCAATTTTTCTTTAAGCAATTAAAAAAACATTAAACATATATAGTTATACTAATTTATTTTATTCAATACATTTGCTTTCGGTGCCCCCCACAAAATAAATTTTGACTAGGAGTTTTGTGTCTCTTTTCTTACGAGTGGCGCAAAATACCTCCAGAACTCATATCAAACCCTGAATCGCTTGCTTTTAAAGCAAGCGCTCTAAGCATTGTGCAACAGCTGCTACAAAATGTGTGAAAGATTGTTACATATATCTGCCTATTTAAACTTTTCTGATAATTCTTGTTCCACAATTGAGTTTATTTGGTTTATACAATTATAAGTAGATTCCCTGTCGTCATTGAGCATCATTATCTGCTCAGCACTGTTTACAAAATTGTCCGAGGGCATTACACATTTTGTTTTTTTTTTCTTTCAGGGAAGACCTAATATAAATCAATTGCAAGCTAACTGGTACTTTTTAACCCTAAAGTTAGATGCAAATGATTCATTCGCATATGCCTAGGCGTTAGAACGCATTCTCTCAGAAATTCCAACTTTAGTAAACTATTTTACAATAGTTTTGTTCTTCTTCTTCCGCCTAGCAGCACCAAGTATTTCCATTGAGAACTTCATAAAATGTTTTTTTTTATCAATTGCATTCATCAATTCTTGAACAGACAATAATCTAAAATATGCTTTAAGTAAACATAACCACGCATCAGTTCATCGACTTTAGCTTTGAGATAGTGTTTGGGCGTAAAAAGATTAACTATACTGTTATTAATGATTGAATGAGCTGAACAACAATCAACTAATAAGACAATCTATGGTCCTTCCCCAGATAAAGAAGTTCTCTAGAATTTCTATAAACTTTTGGAACATATGGTCTATAGAAATTCTATAGAACTCTATAAAATTTCTATAGAATCTCTGTTATTTTCTATAGAAGTTCCAATAGAACTTTTTTTTCTACCTTTTATTTTATAGAAAATAAAGTTTTATAGCAATTTCTATAGAAATTAATAGACATTCTATAGAAATTTTATAGAATTCTATAAAATTTCTATAGACCATATGTTCCAAAAGTTTATAGAAATTCTATAGAACTTTTTTTCCTGGGTCTTTCGTACACGACTAATCAATTTCAGAAAACTCTTTCCTAAAATAGCGTGTCCTCTTTTGACTGCGATAACAATAGGGCAAGTGCATTGGATTTTCAGAGTATTTAGGAACTAATTTTCTAGTAGGAGCTTAAGCCAAATTTGTCAGCATTAATCGTTGGTAATGTGGTTTTCTTCCATAGTGCTTCTATTTTACTTTGCACGCATTTGATTCACCAAATACCATTTTGAATAATATCTTATATCATTTCTTCAAACGGTTTAACCAACTATCTAAAACATGAAAATTTTCAACCTTCATTTTCTTAGCAAATTTCATGGCTTTAGTTTTGATTGTTAAAGCAGACACCGTGACATATTTACTACGAACAATTAGAAGTCATTCGAAAATGTAATTAAAACTTGCAAATGACCATATGCGCTGACGTTTTGAGTTGTTTCCTTTTTATCACAGCATCAAAAAATTTGTCTTTGTTACTCAACCTGGTGAGTGAGGTATTTTTTGGTATACTATACTTTAAAGGATCTTTGACTTTCGAATACTACCTCACACTTCTTTCCTTTGCATTTGATATACAGTTTTTTGTATTTATATTTGATTGCATTTGATTTACTAGCTTTTTTTAAAAAAAGCAAGAAGTTACCCAGTACACTCGGAAGAAGTTACCCAGTACACTCGGAAGAAGTTACCCAGTACACTCGGAAGAAGTTACCCAGTACACTCGGAAGAAGTTACCCAGTACACTCGGAAGGATAACATCTGTAAAATATTTAGTAACAAAATGGTTTATTATTATTAATACTATTTTGTAATAAAACTGCGTCTAACAGATGGAAATCTTTGTTTAGGTAATTCATAAAAATAATAAAACTATTTTTGTTATTGCTTTTTTAACGGTATTTTATAGTTTTATTTGCAATATAATATAAAACATATACAATATAAAACTTCAAAATTCTGTTATTAAATGCATATTTACATATTTAGTAACAGAATTTTCATATTTTATATTGTTACCTAACAGTTTTATTTTACGTCTGCTCCATTCAAATTGAAATATAAAAATGAGTGAAAAAAAATAGTAGGCCGCTTTTAATTATGGTTTATGTAGAATAACTTTTTGAAAAAAATTTTAATTAAATTATTTTTATTTTATTGCAATTAATTTAGACAATTCCACAGTTCGAATTAATTAGACGTTTCCACTGTTCGAATTTACAAGTGCACTTGTTAAATCGCGGTAAATCAAAAACTTAAAGCAATTGTAACTTATACAGTTAAAATACACAGTATAGTTAAATCAAGGTCAAAGACTTACCTCAATTTAAATGTCATGGTTATCATGGATCATAAAAATGCCAACCTAGCTGACCCAAAAACGCCACTTATATGGAAAGATGGTGTTCACATCAAGATACCCTGCGAACTTTGAAACCTTTAATTTTGTTCGTGGAAAAAAAATTTAATTTTAATGTTTAAATTAAGTGAAATTTTGACTTTATAGTCAAAATTTCACTTAATTTGAAACACCTGTAGAATGAAACACCTGTAGAATGAAAATCAATTTCATAACTTGATGGAAATTGGTGTGAATGTAGCTTTTGGCCACATCAAACACTGGATAAAATTTCAGTCTGATTGGTTATTCTAAACTTTATTTGTTTTTTGCTACTTATACCTTAAAAACATTACTGATTGCTTTGATATTCGGCAACTATTTTTAAATAAATGGTTACATGAATGTTCTGAGAACACTTGAATCATTTTATTAATTTAGAATTAATGGGTTAAATAAAACATTAGCACAATATATAAAATTAAAACTCTTGCGAAATTTTTTTAAAAACCTCTTATCCAAGAATATATCAGTGTATGATGTCACTCAAAATGGAACTTATTTATTATTAAAATGGAGTTAGTCATCATTGTGGAAACATAAAAAAGGCTCGACGTAGACGTAGAGGTGGTTTTATTTGCTAATTTTAAGAATAAAACCTTGACAAGGGTTTTCAGGAATGGTCATTAAAAGATTTGAAACCTCAACGTAAAAAGATCTATACAATAACCATTTCCTGATGAGAATCTGGTATTACGCTAATAAATTTATAATTTATTGAACACTGATGTATTTCTCACCATATAAACTTGATTTATGCGTTGAGTTCTTATTACTATTTAAATTATTTCGCATTGAGTTCTGGATTATCTTACACTAAGTTTTTAAGCGTTTTTTTCTAAAAAATAGTTCTAAAATGACCTAAGCACTACACACTGAGCTGAAATCGTTTGTCGGCAATTAGATATCTCGCTGCGTCTCTTCTAATTCAAGTTGGCTGTGGTGCCTTTGCTATATTGAATTGCAGCTATTATTTCTTGAATTTATAGTTCAAATGGGTATTCCTAACGAAACCACTGGTCGTAACCGCTTAAGGATTACCATTCAAAAATAAAAAATATTTTGATTTAGTTATAAAAATAAACATGATACAAATAAGAAACGCCTTTTACGAAAAAAAATTGTTAGTCAACGCAAAATATATTCTAACTCAAAAATTAGTAAAAACACTTACCTAATTTTTTCTTTCTTATACATAGTGTTTCTCCATCCTGTGTAGAAGAAAGAAAAAATTAGATAAGTGTTTTTACTAATTTATTATTGCTCTGTTCTTTAAGAATATTGAGCACTCTGTTTCTAGAATACACTAACATAATTTATATATATATATATATATATATATATATATATATATATATATATATATATATATATATATATATATATATATATATATATATATATATATATCAGGCAACCAAAAAAGTGAAGGTTTAATGTGAGTGATGAAACTATTCGTTTACATTTGCACCAACTTGGAAAACGTTGGAAGTTGAGCAAATGGGTACCTTATGAGTTGAGTGAAACAAACAAGCTACAGCGCTTAACCATCTGTTCTTCATTGCTTTCCCGTCACAATTTAGTGCCATTTTTCGACCGGATGTTGACGTGCGACAAAAATGGATTATGTACTGCAACAAAAAAAAAACATATCATCGGCTAGCCAGTAACGATCCAGTACGATGACTTCTAAATCAAGCATTCACCAACAAAAGGTTTTACTGTGTGTATGGTGGACTACAGCAGGTATCGTTCACTATGAGTTGCTACCAAGTGGACAAACCATTACTGCTGAGATATACTCAGCCCAATTGAACAGAGTTTCGGTTGCTCTTCACCAAAAACAAGCAGCTTTGGCAAACAGAAAAGGTGTTTTATTCCACCACGACAACGCCAGACCGCACACCGCAAAAATTACGCGGGAAACTCTAACATGTTTACAAAGGGAGATTCTACCTCACCCTCCGTATTCACCAGACCTTGCGCCAAGCCACTATCACCTGTTTTTGTCCCTGAATAATCATACGAGGAATCGATAGTTTCGAAATAGAAAAGATCTCGAAAATGAGTTAATTCAATTTTTTAGCTACCAAACTCAAGATTTTTATAGAAATGGAATATACCAGCTTGTTTAAAGGATAGACTTTGACTGAGTAATCAAAATAAAATTGGATATTCAGTCAAAATATTTACTAATTAACGCAAACAGATACACTTCAAAAGAAACAAAAAAGTTTACATTGCCAATAAAAACAACAAAGTTTTTATGATTTTCTGTTTCTTACTATTTCTTAAGAAATAGTGAATCGTACCTATATTACCCAAAAATCGTACCTAGTAATACCCAAAAATATAGGACTCAAAACAATAAATAATCCTGTCACTTTGATAAACATATACATATCTCATACTCAATTCAAACAGTTTTATTGATCACTCGATTAAACGCTTATGTGTACTACTTACTATTATTTAACAATGATCAAAAAAATAAATCAATAAATCAATAAATTAAGGTACTTAAATTGCTATACGACAAGACTCCCTAGTCTTCTAGGGAGTCTTGTCGTATAGCAATAAAACATAATCAGTGCAATAAAACCAACTTGGATTCATTAACCTCAAAGAAACTAACCTTTTTTTTCTGAAAGTGAACAAATTCAGATGGGCAAATAGCAAGAAAATAGAAATACATGAAAAAGAAAAAGGAGACAGCAGTTGGTCAAAACTTATCAAAAACTCTAAGCAAGAAGAAAACTATTAGCACTTCTTCGTCAATAAAGATTTTTACCACAACAGCATGCATCACTTCCAAAGAAGTATAGACTTTCAAAAAGTGTCTATTGAGTGCGAAGATATTTTTATAACAAGCTCTAATGTTGAAGACATTTAATAGTTAGAATATGGTGTGATTAATTGATTGAATAAATTGATAAATTGATTGAGTGAAACATTAAAATTAAAATTAATAAAGTGTGATTTTTTCTGCTAAATAATTTTTTTTTGTTCGAAAATTGTTGTTTTTTCGATAACAAGATAATATATAATGTAATAATAAATAAGCATTGTAAAAAAATTTACTACTTTTCGAAAAAAGTTAAATTTGCAAAGACTACTTATTTTTCGACTACAGGAAAAAATTTCTTAAAATTTCTTGACTATATTTCATTTTATCATATTTTATTTTTAAATTAAATTGTAGTTACTCTAAAAACTCAATAAATTTTCCTAATAGTTTGAATGAAATTTTTTTCTCAAAAATATTTGTCAAAAATTAAAATAGAAAAATTTCTCGTGCCGTTTTGCTCGATGTTTTCGTTTTCAAACGCCCTAGTTTTGACCAATCCTTTTGAAGAAAATCCACTTTTAAGATTATTCACGTTTGTGAGCAAATTATCGACGTTCAAAGACGGTTCGAAAGATTTTCGAAAATTTGAGGGAAAAAAAAGAGGAAAAAAAATCAGAACAGCATTAATAGACAATTGCCTGTTGTGAGAATTTATGGCAAATAAAATTTACAGAATAAAAATTTTCGAAAAGTAGAAGTAGCAAGTGAAGAAGAAGCTTGAAGAATGCTTAATACGGCAAATTTAGTCAAAAAAAAGTTTTATTTTTTTTTAGACTTTAGCAAAATAAACATAATATTTAAAATAAACAAAAAATGGCTTTATTTTGATTTTGATTTTTTTTTCCAATCTTTTTGAAAAAATTTTTTTGTCGGCGTTATTCTTAAATCGCTCGAAAATCTTTTATGGTAGTAAAAACGAATCTGTGTGTGCACAGTTTACTTATTAGTAAATAATACGAAAATGAGAAATGCAATCCTAATTAAAATGTTTCATTAAATTATTAAATTTATTTTCAGCTGAATAAACGATTGAAAATTATTTAAACCCTTCAATTTTTTTTAAATGTACAATTAATTCACACCTTCTAAAGTTGATTCCAGCTAAGTGTTTTTGAAAGATGTTGCAGTTTTTACTCTTAGCAACTGTATTTCTGCGTACGACTGAAGCATGGAATAAAGATATGGAAAGTAAACACAAAATTTATCACACCTTAATTTTTTTTTTTTTTATATTTTAATAAAGAAATGTTTGTATGTATATATTATAAACATTATACGCGCATCTACTAAAGTACCGAAATATTTCAGAATGAACTTGTTTTATGTTTTCAGATCCAAAACTTTATCAAGGAGACATTCAGCTAACACCCCAAGAAGAGGAACGGCTAAAAAACAAAATGAGTCCTTTTGGATCAATTAAAGATAAAAGATGGACAAACAAAATAATTCCATTTGTAATTGACAACACTTTAAGTATGTAAAAAAAAATTTTGTTTTAGATTTTGAAAATATTTTAAAACAAAGTAAATGCATATAACCATATTTAGACCAGACGACCCGCAAAGCAATTAACGATGCTATTGCTGACTATCACACCTATACTTGTCTGAGATTTGTTCCTCGAATCAACCAACCAAACTACATTCGATTTACCGATGGTAACGGGTAAAATTATTATCTTATATTCAACAGGTTTTATATATTTTTGTAGTTTTAAGTTTTTGCGTATAATTAATTCATTTATTGTTATATTCAACATATGAAGTGAGAGGTTTGGATGTGAGATATTTAAAAAAATACCGACCAAAGTGAAAAAAACACCGACCAAAGTGAATTCAGTTTGTCTGAATAACTTATACTGTGTTTGATGACACCTTTAACAAAATTGTTTCAAAATTAAAATATGTTTAATAAAACAATTTTTCAAATGATATGGTTTAGATGCAGTTCACCGGTTGGAATGAGCGGCGGAGTTAACGTTGTTACACTTGGTAAAGGATGTGGGGATAAAGGAACTGCTTTGCATGAGATTGGTCATAGTGTTGGTAAGTGCAAAGAACTTTTTTATAATCAAGGTAAAAAAAATGGTTAAAAATCAAAAGGTTTATTCCACCAGAATAGTACTTAATACAGTGATACTTTATAGGACTACATCATGAACAGTCACGTCCAGACAGAGGAAGATATGTTAATATAAATTTAAACAACTTAGACCCAAGTAAGTATAACTTTAAAAAAATTGTGTCAAGTTTTCAAAAAATGAAAGATGCAAACAGTTTATTGTTAACTAAGAATCATAATAAGAATTGTTAAATAAGAGCTATACCAATAAGTATTGGTATGCAAATTTCTATTATTTAAAATACTTTTTATAGAATACAATGCAGCTTTCAACTTTGATATTTCCAGAGAAATTGATTCTTTAAATACAGAATACGATTTACGTTCAATGATGCATTATAGGTAATATATTTACTTAATCAAGGAAGCATTTTGGGTATTATACTTACATTCATTAATTCTATAAAGAACTTCTTTTTTAAGTAAATAACTGTTAGAAAATAAATAATAATTTTTTTTAATTATTATTATTATTACATTAATTCTTTTTAAAAAATCAATGAGAACAACATTTAAAAATATTAACCTCAAATTCGGTTTTAGAGTTAATACTTTTAAATTAAAATAGATTTAACTTAAAACAAATGTATTCACGGAATAAAAATAGGCAAAAAAATAAACAAAAAAATACGTTAAAATTTTTGATTTTAATAATACCCTCACCCCTAATAAAAACTAAACAAGAATTTGTTATTCTGATATGAAATACAAACACATGCTTTTTGTTTTTTTCATATCAGAATTTAGAAGGAAAAAAAAAACTAGCTAAATCAAAACTTGCGTAAATTTTGTTTTTAGATTTAAATTATAGTTTTACAAATATTCATTCATTTTAAACTATTCTATTTTCGTAACTTTTTGTTATTTCTATAGTACTATTTTAATAGTACAATATTTCTATAGTACTATTTTAATAGTACAATCTTTCTATAGTACTATTTTAATAGTACAATATTTCTATAGTACTATTTAAATAGTACAATATTAAAACGTGAAAATTTTAATTTAGCTATTTTTTTTTCTTATTTTTATTTAGTTTTGCTCTTCTAAATTCTGATATGAAGTGTTGCATTAGGTTTTTGAAGTTTCATAAATTCTGACACGAAGTTAGTGTTGCATTAGGTTTTTGAAGTTTCATAAATTCTGATATGAAGTGTTGCATTAGGTTTTTGAAGTTTCATAAATTCTCGGAAGACTTTATTATTTCTTCTATTTTTTTTTTTTTTTAGAACTTTTGAAAAATAGAATCAGTTTATTAATGTATTTTTAGATTAAAAAAAAACAAAAAAAAAATAATATGTTTTTAAATAATTAGTTTTTAAATAATTAGGGGAGAGTGGGGAGAAATGGTCCACCATTTTTACTTTTTTACTAAAAGTTACATAAAAACATAAATAACAACAACTCAGAGATGTTTGTTATATTTCTCAAAAGAGTAACCATTTATTTCAAAATATAGTTTGTAAAAAAAAAATAAAAATTATCATACAAAAGAAAAAAAAAACACCACTCCAATATGGGGAGAAATGGACCACCTGTGGGGAGAAATGGACCGACTTTGGGGGGAAAATGGACCACCTGTGGAAGACACAAGAAGCTTTTAAGATATTAATAAAATTTTTTTTTTTTAAAGATATATCATATGAGATATATCTTTCTGTTCTTTTTGTACCTTTGCAATTTACTGGTGGTGGCAAAATTGTTTTAATTTGTCCTATTCTGACTGTCCCAATGTCTTCTACTGTCGGCCAAAAAAACTTGTCAACTATTTTCCCACTCTTTCGCAAAAAAGAAACTTCAATATCACCATCCTCATCTTCTTCTTTCATAACCTTACCAACTAAATATTTTGTTTTCTTTCCTACCTCAAACTCACACAAAACATAGTCGTTAACATTCACACTTTCGACACCAACCATTCTGACATCAATACTTTCATCACTACTGTCACAAATACTTCTGTCCTATCATCAGTCATGTCAGTATCAAATAGATTCTTTTTTACATTGGATTTATCTCCAGATTTAATGCACTGCTTTAATTTTATTTCCTCCATGATGTCGCGATCATACATTTTCCACGTTTTTTCCCTCTGTTGGTTTGCTTGCGAGAAGCAGCTTTAAGATAGCCTACAAATATTTCAGGCGAAGCACACATTTTTGGTGAAGCTGCATCCAAAGATACAGTATGGACCAACACATTAACTGATGTGTCTCCTTGTGAAGCTGCGTCGCAAGATACTGTCGACACTAACAAATTAATTGACGTGTTTGCATGTGGAGTTGCATCAGGAACAAAATGAGTGTCAGTATAATTCTGGGTCTGCAACCATAGGCCTGTCTGTAACGTCCGAAGGCAGAAATTCTTCATCAGAAAATATGTCTTTATCTAGAGGCCACACACCACTAGTTTTAAAACCAAAAATATTTTGTTTTGTAGAAGCCTTGGGAAAATCTGTGCCTACAAGCTCCGCCAGCTGATAAATGGACAGAGTTTACCCAGCATGTTTTATTTGCCAAGAGTCAGCAAGATTATTGATGGCAGCTTTCATTGGTCCAAATACAGAACAGTCTAGTGGCTGTAATATATGGCTTGTATGAGGTGGTAGGGTAATAATATGAATTTTATTATTTTTAGCTAATTCTAGGACAGCATATGAAAGATGACTTTCATGGTTGTATTAATATCACTGGGTGGTTTTCAGTTGGTCTAACACATTTTATAAAATGGCGTATAACTTGAAGAAAACTGTCACTGGTCATTCAACCAAGTCCAAGAGAGCCTTCTGGTGATCCATTTAACGTGAAGTTTTTAAATTGCTTTCTTGGGAAAATAAAAACAGGTGGTAAAGTGTTGCTGGTGGCTGAAACAATGCAACACATTGTCACAAGCTCGCCAGGTTCTCTGGAGGTAACTTGACCTATTTGCTTACTTCCACGAGGTGTAATTACTTTATGAACTTTTTGCACAGTCGTCACACCAGTTTCATATAAATTGAAAATCTGCTCACCGCTAATATTTAGTTTTTTGAAAAATTCTTTCAACAAATAAAAAATGTGTTGATATTGAATTTGTTGAACGCTGTAGCTCGTGCCAGTGATGTGGCTTCTGGCTGTCTGAGTGAAATTTCTTGATGGCGTCTCATAAATCCAAAAAGCCACTCTCTTCCGGCAATTGAATTGGTGATCTATGACGCAGGGCATTTTAATGTTATTCACTGTAGCCATTTCGAGGGCAAGAGCACGAACTTTTTTTATTGCTAGGCCACAAAACATATTTGAGTACCTGGCCAGGTATGTTGCTAAACAATTTTTTTGCTCTGCAGTAAATGTCAGGCTGTGCTGATAGTTGGGACACAGGCTAGTTTGTTTACTTTTTGTCTTTTTAATGTTGTTAACCAGTGTTGATCGGGCAACGTTAAATTCTTTTGCCGCTTATCGAACTGTCATGCCCTTCTCAACAGCAGTTACAGCATCTATCATAACTAACTCTGGCATTTTGTCTTTTCTCCCTACTGGTACCTGATTTTTTTAAAACACTATAAAAATTTTATTTATTAAATTTGTAAGGCAAAAGTTATAAATTATTATAAAGAAATGTTGATTTTACAATAATACAAACTTAACTTGAATTCTGATGTAGATCCAATGAAATATAGACGTGCAAATTGGTTAAGAAAATACTTGTTTTGTGACTGAAAAATCTCCGTATGCAAATAAAAAACGTGCATACGAATTAAGGAAAAGAAAATGGTGTTTTAAAAACATCTTATGTTACTGAAGTTTTTTTATTCTGGTCCAAAACAATATGGTCCACTAGTTCTAAAAATAGCAGGGGGTGTCCATTTCTCCCCTCTGTCCGTTTCTCCCCACTCTCCCCTATTTAAAACCATAATATTGTTTATCTTATAATTATTATTATTATTATTATTATTATTATTATTATTATTATTATTATTACATAATATTAATAATTTTCTCTAAATAAAAACTGAGCCGAGTGAATAAATACACTAAAAACTACTTTATTTATTTTTACTAATTGTAATTTATATATAAATGTGTAGATATATACATATTTATATATTAGATATATACATATTTGTTTATAAATATGTAGATATATATTTAGGAAAATTTTGAACAAAGTCACTATAAAATATAAAAATTTCAAACATAAGTTAAAAGCTCACGTTTTTGAAAAGATTTTAGTGCAATAATGAAAGAAATTAAAATTTATTTAAGATTGTTTGTATTTTTTAAGCGGTATATATACAATATCAAGGCATAAAAATTTTTAACTTTGAAAATAAACAAAATTATTTGAAAAGTTAAGTTTATATACAACTTTATTTTATAATTTATTATACTTTTAAAGCTCCGAAGCATTTGCTAAACCAGGTATGAAGACCATAACAACAGTAGATCCCAAAAATATGAAATATATCGAAACATATAACCAAATTATTGGTTTCAGTGTTGTTGATGTTCAACAAATAAGGCTGATGTACTCTTGCCCAGCAGGTAAGCTTAGTTTAACTATTAATATAAATAACTAATAAATAAGTTAAATTATAAATGTTGTTTAAATTTTTTTTTAAACTGTAGGCGGACCAATTCCTAACAATTGCATTGATAAAGATAACACAGCAGATTGCGTTGGTTGGGAAAAAGCAGGATATTGTAATACAAACAAACCCTACATGTATTTTAAATGTCGCAAAACGTGTAATGTTTGTTAAAAACATTTTTCTACTCTAAAATATTTTGTTGTAATGTTTTTATAATAAAAGTGATCTTCATTTTTATATTAATTAAGTTGTTTTAAATTTTTCAAAACTATTTTGTTCCATCTAAAAGCTCCACGAAAATGGAATGCAGGGTTTGGCAATATTTGATTTAAATCTTGGTTGTTATATAATTTTTTTTTTTTACATGAATATAAATCCCAAAAGAAACTAACATCAGTTAACTTTACATTTAAACATTAAAAAAAATGCGTTGAAAATAATCACCTCAAATATTAGAAAAGTTCATGCTAAATAAGAGTGACTTTGAATGAGTAAAACGATCTTTTAAATAACAAGGCGTGTTTTATGCTTTAGTTTACTTTTGTGGATATTTCCCTAGGCAACATCGCCATAACTAATAAGACAATGAATCTAAGAATAATAAAGTTGAATTAAAGTATGTTTTATTAGAATGCTTCTCTTTTTATAATGAGCCTAAGTACTTTTAACAACTTTGCATATCTGTATATAAAAAGAAATTTTTAATTTGAGACGCTAGATATCAGCAACTATAAATTTATAATATATATAATTTATAATATCCATCTAACTACAGACCTATATGTACTCTTTCCTGTATTTAAAGTTGCGTATTATGTATAACAGAGCGTATTATGTATAACAGACGATATAGTTATCTTCAAAAGCATAATATTTTATTCAGTAAACAGTTTGGTTTTCGAAAGATTTGACTCATCATGCAATAACTGATCTAGCCAGTCAAATTCTAGATAGGTTTGCTACCAAAAATTGCTGTAGAGAAAAGTTATCTTTAAAAATAGAAAACAAGAAGTATATTTCAACATACACAAAGTTAGAAACAACAAAAAGAAACCACAAGCTGTGGAGTTTCTCAAGGTTCTATTTTTGGATACTTACTGTTTTTGACTGATGTTAATGGTATCTACCTATCCTCAAACATGATTAGCTTTGTCCTTTACGCTGATGATAGTAATCTTTTTTTTACCCATTCCAATATAAAAACAATTTTCTCCACAGCAAATCGAGAGCTGGAAAACTTTAAAGACTGGTTTAAATAAAATAAACTCTCTTTGAGTATCAGAAAAACTATATATGTTTTATTTCATCACCAATCTGATGACTTGCCACTGCAACTTCCTCAGCTAACAATAAATATCAATATAGTATACAGAGTTGCATTATTTAAAATCCTGGGAATAATATTTGATGAACAATAATGGTTATATCATATTACGCTTATTGAAACAAAATTTCTAAATCTATAGACATTATACATAAAACAAAACACCTACTAAGTAAAAAATGTTTAAAAGATTTATATTACTTTTTTATCTTAAAAATTAGGAAAAATTTTAAAAATTAAAATTAAAAAAATTAGGAACAAGTTTAACTCATAGACGTTAAAGGCTTTAATTTCCTGGAGTAACAGCTTGGAGTGGGCATATTTATGCATATTTCATATCATTCTACTGGCTTGTTTTTGTTTCATATGTATATATATATATATATATATATATATATATATATATATATATATATATATATATATATATATATATATATACATATGAAACAAAAACAAGCCAGTAGAATGATATGAAATGTGCATAAATATGCCCACTCCAAGCTGTTACTCCAGGAAATTAAAGCCCTTAACGTCTTTAAGTTAAACTTGTTCCTAATTTTTTTTTCCAGTTTAAATATTAAAATGACATGCTTCCAAAATCATTTAATAATCAACTTGTAAAAATTGATTAAAAATACTTAACGAGATATTCTGTCTATAAATCTAACTTACCTAAGTCAAGTCTTGAAAAATCCGATTACTCAATTTCATATAGAGAACCTATAGTTCTTGATGAAAATATGAAAAGTATAATCTCGATCAATTGTCTTAAAAATATAGTTTAACAGTATTTGCTTGAATTAACAGACGCAAACATATTTTTGTTTGCGTCTATTAATTCAAAAAAAAAATATTGTTATATTTCTTACTTTATTTATATTTAGAGGACAGTTTCCAAATTGGGAAAAACTGATTGTAAGTTTAACTTTTCAATGAATTCAAACATCTGTAATTCAATTGACACATCTTTCACCTAGTCTGACATATTATCAAAAAAAATTGTTTAAAATGTAATAATTCGCCAGTCAAATCCATATTAATATAACCTTTGTATACAACTTGCAAGTTAATTTCAGCTGTCGAAATTTCCTGAACTGTCAAATTATTCAATTTATTTAGGAAGCCGAATAAACAACCCAATTCAGTATAAGCATTTTACCTATTTGTTAGTTGTGTTTTTAATTCATCAACACATACAAAAAACACATTAACTTTAAAATGCTGGTCTTCATCAAAAATTTCATTAGTGGCATATCCGACTCCGTCATCATATTTTCTACTTTTTTTATTTCCTTTTTTGTTGAACTTTTCACACCCTGTTAATTTTTTTACCACTTTCTACAAAACTATTGTATTCTTTTCCGAAATTTGAAACAAATTCAGGGATTTTATAAGTGGGATTTTAGAAGTGATGCAGCAGCATTCAAGTCAAGGTTCAATTTTTAAAGACATTTACTGCATTTATTAAATCTTTCCAAAAGCGAATTTCAAAAACAAATGAGGATACCAGTTCCCAAGGTTAACAGATGATCTTTTACTGAAATTGCTTTTACTTTTGTTATAGGTTTTTCATCAGAATCAGAACCAATTTTATTTAAAATATCAGTTATGTTAGAGAATCCCTTTAGCACTGCATCTAGTATTGCTTAATGATTTCAATGTCAAAGGTAATCAACAGTCTCAACAGCAGAGTGTCCAACTAAGTTTAAAGAATATCCATGACATGATATATATTTTACAAATTATAATAATGTGTACTGGAACAATGATGTTGACAAATAAATAAAAAGTCAAAAGTAAATCACAAATTTAATTAATTTTTGGAAGAGCAATATTCAAGCAAAACTTACCACCTAATAATTAAACTTTTTTTATGCTGCGATACGCATAACAAAAGTCATATGATAGGATTGTTTCAGTTTGATCGGTTAGCGCTTGCCTCTACCCTTAGTTGCTTAATGCACGGCTAGAGGGGAAGTTTACTATTTATGACCAATTTTCCCTCCCACCCCAAACATTAATAAGGCCCTTTTCCCCCTCTCCTACCCCTCGTCCTTTTATCATTCTTTTGTTTGTTATAACATTTTGTTTGTAAACAATTGTTTATATATAAACAATTATATACTTATACAAACCTAAATTTCATCAAATAATTGTAGAGATTTTTCAAATTTTGTTTCAATAAAGATTACAACCTCGTGAAAAATGAAACTATTGAAAGAAAAATTGTATAAATTAAGAAGGAAAATTAAGGAGATATAAACACCCTTATTTTGCTTTATGAGAGTGTTTATGTCTCCTTCTTAATTTTAAACCAACCTACGCACAATACACAGTGGGCCAGAATTCACTTTTAACGGACAAAATTAATAACTTATTAAATATTACGTTTTTATTTACTAAACTTGGTATAAGTACTAATATGAGGTCTGCGCTTCCTATGAAAGTGATATTTTTTATATTTAGTTGGCTTGGGTACCTAATTTTGCTTAGCAACAACCTATTTTTGGTAGTTGCAGATGTTTTATGTGTGTTATATACTTTCAAATTAGTTTGTACATTAATATGAGGTTCCTATGAGGAAAATATTTATCATTTGGTTGCTATGGTTACCTAGTTGGTTATGTTATGGAAGTTAGGTATGGATACCTAATTTACATAGCAGTAACCTCTTTTGATAGTTTCAGATTTTTTATGACAGCTATATTCACTTATTTTGACTTGAGTACCAAAGCGAGGTCATACTTTATATGAAAGTCATAATTTTTTAATTTAGTTGCTACGGATAACTATATTGCTTAACAACTAGATACTTTCCTTAGTTACACACAGACAAATGAATTTTTGAAAAATATTTTATAGGATTTTAAACCCTCCCATTTTAAATAATTATTGTGTATTAAATATTCAGGTAATTAATTTTAAGTAAAGATTTAGGTCATTAATAATAAAAACAAAAAATACTGCAATTAAACATTGATAATTTGAAACACATTAACAATTTATAAAACATATATACATGCATAAAATAAGAAATCATATTTTGGGCGAGTCAACAGTCGGAGCCTGAAGCAAATCATTAACTTCTTCTGGGAGTTAAGATTTTAAATTTTGAGAATTATACCTCCTCATGCTGCTGATTATTGGGTCTGATGAGCACAAAAGTTGGCATAATACATCATAGTTAGTTTCCAAACGACTGCATTTCTACGTATAGTTTTCATGGAAACATTTGAAATCATTGTTTCGTGCTTCCTGTGCCTCTTCAGAGAGCATGCCAATAGGCTTGACCATTCTCCTCACAACCTCATGTCCGAGTAATAATATCTTGAGCGAACTTTGTGGCATGTAATACCATGGGGAGCTCTGTACAAACAAATGAGCCACCTAAAAGAGGCAATAATCATGTAGTTACAAAAGCTAAGTTAGCCACAGCTCAGTATAGAAATAATATTAACAAACAAACTTACCTCAAGGCAGTACTTTTTAAACGCATCTGCATTAACAAACTTACCTCAGTTCTTTTTAAACGCATCTGCATTAATAGGCAGAGCTGATGACAATGTGGTCCAGATGACATGCAACTTTTTCAGCAGTAGAACATCCAGCTTTAAAATTTCAGCCATAATACTTTAAATTTGGCACATTTAAATGAAATAAAATTTTTATGTTATTCTAATTCTATTATTCATTTATTACAGCTTAAAATAACATTAGCATACATAACTGTGGCTAAGTATTACCTTTTAAATGTTAAAATGTAATGAAAAAGCAATCAATACTGTTATTATGAAAAATAATTTAAAAAATTAGGTAACCATAGCAACCAATTAAAATTATGACTTCCATAAGAAGATTAAATTTCATTTTAATACACGTATTTAATTTAGTGTACATAGCACGAATTAAAAACTGTTAAAATGACGTTAATCTAAAAATAAGTTGTTGCTATGTAAAATTTGGTACAATAGCAACCAAATTGTACTCAATTTGTAACTTAAATACGTCTGTTTATGTCCATAAAACCAAGTGTGTTGACTTCCTTACATGTTAAAAAACAGTTTATGACCATTCATTTGCTGCCCTAACCCGCCTCAAAATAGATGCATTTAATTTGGCACATTAAATTAATAAAATTAAACTTTTGTGTTATACCTATTCTAATATTCATTTATTACACCTTAAAATGAAATTAGCATCTATAACTATAAGTATTACCTTTTAAATGTTAAACTGTAATAGGATAGCAAACAATAATGTTGTAATGCAAAAATAATTAAATAAAAGTATGCAACAAGGTAAACAAAACTATGAAAAAATTGTCAACTTTTCACCAAATGATTATAAAGCTGTTCCAGAAAGATGATTCAGGATTATTACCAACAAATTTGGTCGACGTGGTTCAGTGAATGGAGCGCTTGCTTTAGAAGCAGGATATCCAGGTTCGAAACAAACTCTGGCCTTTTTATCGCATCACGGTAAGGAAGAAAGCGTGAACTTCCTAGTTAAATGCACTTCCAAGTCTTATGTCTTCTTGAGGTACATAAATAACGTTAAAAAAATATATATGTATATAATAAAATAACTACAGAGCTTTAATTATATATATATATATATATATATATATATATATATATATATATATATATATATATATATATATATATATATATATATATATATATATATATATATATATATATATATATAACATTGTGTATGATTTTTAGACAGATTGGATCATTTCAAAATTTTGACTTTTATCCCTTTTTTTTTTTTTTTTTGTTAATTCACCTTCCCAAGGCTCAGAAGGCCACTACAGATGAGGAGACTACTTAATTATAGTTATAACCCTCTCTCAACTCTATAACTCCGAAACACGAACCTTGAAGAACAAGGCTGCTGCGCGGAGAAACAAGTTGAGCGCGGTGCTACCAGGGACGTGGTGGGGATCAAACTTGGAACCTCTCGCTTATAAAGCGAGCGCTCTACCACTACACCAATACCGCATATAAGATGGCCTACTGTGTATTGGCACGTTGGTTATGTAGGAATCAAATAATAATTACTAAAAATATAAATGCCCTGGAACCCATCTGAATAAAGTCAAATAGGGCTAATAGATTTTTTTCTAAAATGAAGGTTTTCAGACCTTTATACTTTCCTGTCATATTGGAACATATGACTGTCCAATGCAATTAATGATGTCTAAATAATGACTTTCTAAAAACTGAAAGAGTACATTGTCTAGGTATGTACCATTATGTTGCTCGATAGGAATGAATGTCAAAAATCTTTCCCAAATTTTTCTGCTTTCAATAAATCTTACTGTAATAGTTATTTGATCAATGTGATCAAAATCAGGGGTTGAATCTAATGATATAGAGAAATACTTTGCTTTCTTTAACTTGGAAATAATTATGCTGATTTCCCTATAATTTCAATAAATTTTTTGCAAAGATTTTTTCCAAGGTAGGAAACCGAGCCTTTACCTTTGTTATCACGTTGTTTGATATGAATTGCAAGGAATTCATCATACTGAGAAACTAATTCTAAACATCCAAAATAATTATCATTTTTAGAGGAATCAAACTTCTCTACAGAACCCCTCAAAAAAAGCCCTCTAGATGTTAAAATTTTGTCACATCAACTATCCTCAAGAGTACCTTTTTCCAATAGATTATTTCATTGGAAATTTAGTGCAAATAAAAATATTTCATTTAGTGCAGATAAAAATAAACGTACAAGTTTTTTCTGTTTCTAAAATTCACAGTCTCACTATATTGTTTGGAATTTTCGTGACGGCAGAAATCACGCTCAGCATGTTTCCAATCTATAAAGCCAGACAAAAAATTGTTTGACTGTTGCCCTAAGCTGAATACCACACAAAGGATGCAATATACTGATCTTTTCACTGGGGAATAACACGTACATTTTTGTAGAACCTTTTGTTTATTTTGTTTAAGGTAAAATGTTATTTGTTGAAAACATCTTATCTGCTTTTCAACAGTTTGTGCAGATTTGGAAAAATTTCAATTTTTATGCTGGAAGTTTTCTGTCCCATTGTCAATTATATATCTTTGGACACGTTTCCTGATTTCCTGATCAATATTCCAAGCACAAACATCAAAGAAAACAGTATCACGAGTATCCGATTACTTTTATTAAATTCATATTCAACTACCCCAGTGGGCACAATACGTTTTTAAAACGTACTTTGGACGTTTTTATTAGGTTTAAACCTTATAAAAACGTTTTAAAAACGTTTTAAAAACGTACCGTGGCCACTGGGACAACATTATCTTGTGATTCGTTATTAGTGACATTGTTAAAACCATCACAGATAGTATCCTTAGCCTGAGAGAGTAATGGCTCTAATGATGTATCTTGGGTAGCTGATGTTGAAAACAAAGTAGTGATGAGCCAGCTTCAGTAATAGATGTTGATGCTTCTGTGATCACTGATAGTGATCTAGTATCACAAGCTGCATTTGAGGATGTTTCTAAAAAAGCAACAATATAGCCATTTATAGGTATATTGGTTAAAGGAACAGGAACAGTTTAATTTCATAAAAAAAATTTACCAAAAATTTTGCTTATTTTGTGACATTTCGCTATACCTTCTTCCGTTTTCTTTTGCTTTTAATCTTTTTCTTTTCTTTTCATTGATCCACTTTTTATTTTAACCACACTTCTTTTTCACTAAATATATAATATAATATTTAGTTAATATATGCTTTATACCAAAAGATTAATGAAAAAACGTAACTAATAGAAACTAAAAAATTATTATTAATTATTAAAAACTCTTCACATTTTACTTATTTTTGAAAACGGAGCAATATAAACAGTTATTAGTGATTTATTAAAACAAAATAAACGTTTTACATTAAAAATTAAAATATTAAATAAGAAATGCGAAAGCAATGGACTAAATAAATCTGTCATAAAATAAAATAGAATTCGGTAAATTAAAAAAGTTCTTTAAAAAAATTAAAAAGTGATTTAAAAAAATTAAAACTTTCTTAATTAAACGAAAATTAAACGAAAACAGCTATTTTAGAATTTTACTGCTTTTTTTCTTTTCGTATGTTTTTAAAGGGCCCTAAGGGCCCTATGGAAACTCAGGGCTCTGGGACTATAGTCTTTTATGTCCCCGCGTGGAGCCAGCGTTGCTTACTATAAGGGTTTGATGACAAGACTTTTGTCGTCTACTTGTTCCTCTTGTTCTTAAATTTTATTTAAATTTTATTAATGAAACTTTTAAAACAAGAACATTGTAAAATGTTTAATGACGAAATAAATAATAATAACTGACACATCTTTAAAATATTTTTTTTTCTCTTGATGCGACAAAAAATTTTGATACGAAATAATTTTACGTGTTTACCAACGATACTGATGCCATAAACTGATAAATAGTTTAATTAGTTATGTTAAATTATTGATAGATAACTGGTTTTGTTGTTGGTGTGCGACTGTCAATTTTACCCTATTACAGAGTAATATTCACATTAGTATATTTTGTGCCGAAAATGTTAATTTACAATGTGAGAGGTGAAATTATCATTGTAGTTTTGACAAACAAAACATAAAAAACATTTTAAATATGTTCTAGCACCAGCCTTCATTTTTGTATTAAAAATTAGCAGCATTAAAAAGTTGTAAAATTGCCATTAAAATGTTATAAAATATTATTTGAAAAATTTTATTAACTTCACTTCTAATAGTGTCTACTTTAGGATGTAAAATTGTTAATTTATGATTAAAAGCTTTTTTTTCTTAACAATGTCTAGGAATTGTGAAACTATTAAGCTCTTAAACACATCTGTATCTAACTCCGATGATATCTCGCAGCGTTGAAAATTTTTTGTTGGATTTCTTTTTGACAGACTTTTTGGTGTTTGTTTCTATTTCTGAAACAACTTGGCATTTTTTTACACCAATAGGCTGTGATGTTTTTTTCCTACCAGGAATATGCAACATCATTAGGTGTGGATTTTAAATTTCTTCAAGTGTCAGTTTTTAAAAAAAAACTAGAAATTAGTTTAATTTATGCTTGCCATATTGTGTAGCTATTTATACTTACTATTATGCCGATAAAAATAATTATATTTGGCAACAAGATCTGTTAAAATAACTTAAATAAAAGTCATCGGGTGACAGGTAAAAACATTTGAACTAACACGTATCAATGTTACCCTTACCCGCTCTAACCACTGCGGCCGTGGCGCAGTGGTTAGAGCGCTTGCTATCAAAGCAGGAGATCCAGGTTCGAAACGAGCTCTGGACAAATTTTCGCGTCACGGTAAGGAAGGAGGCGTGAACTTCCTGGTTAAATGCACTTCCGCGGTGCTCTGTGACAAGACCGTTAGGACTTCTTGGGGCACCTAAAATAAAAAAATAAAAAAAATAAAAAAAAAAGTCTAAAAGAAATAATGGACTATTTGGATATCAGTAACAAAGTGAAAATATAATGCTGTTAAACAGTTAGAGTATGGATGGATTTACTGGACAAGCTTCATAAACCTGGCGTTTTCCAATTCTGTTGACAGTCAAGATTCAACTTTGTTTGCAATTGTAACAACGCCTTTGAGGCTTATTGTATCAAATTCGCAAAATGACTTTTTGTGGACTAACTTAATGCCTTGTAGTGTTAGATTTTATAGGCCAATTGAACTTCATTTTATCAAAGTAACTGCCGTAGTCGTTTTAAATAAACAGCGTCAAATAGAAAATGAAATTTTGGATTTGGATTCAGTGAATATTGAATTGGTTAATGAAAAGTTTGTTATTATTGATTTCAATTTTATCTTGTGCTTGATTAACAAAATTTGTTTAGCAATTATAACAAACACATCATCTACGCAATGCTATTGTATTTGCGGAGCTATACCAACTGCAATGACGTGTTTAAACAACTTTCTAAGTAGATTTACAGCAAAAAAAAGTACACTTATCTATTTGATATCTCCCTTACATGATTGGAAAAGAGTTCCAAAGTGTCTTTTACATATATCATATCGACTCAAATTCAAAAATGGGGAGTAAGCAAAGAATTCAATACAACATATGGCAACGAAAAGAAATTTATCCAGCAATTAATGTTCAAAAGGAGGCATCTTAGAGTTGATTTCACTGCAGTGGAGCAGGAATATCTATAATCGGAAATGTTTACAGAAAAGCATTCTCTGACCTAAAAGAACTTAGCGAAATATTAGGATTTGATGAGATAATTATTAAAATGCTCAAAAATGTCTTAATTGTAATAAGTTTTCAGAAAACATTGAACTCAGAGTTATTTCACCTTTTCTGCAAAATAATATATTGTCGATATTTAAATTTGTATGATTGTTATAAAATGCAGTCAACAGTTCACAAAGTTCTTGCGCACGAAGCAGAAATGACGATGAACTCACCAGTTCCCTTGGGAATTTTGGCCGAGGAAGCACCTAAAAGCCTGAAAAATATTACACAAAATATCGTGAACTACATGCTCGTAAATGATCAAGACAAGCAACTTTTAAAGACGTCTTTAACCGTGCAATGAGATCCTCTCCTCTTATCATTTTGATTCCTTGAAATCTAGACGATCAAAAAAAGTCGCGCTCAAGCTTTCATAAAAAATAAAGAGTTTTTAAAGTTTAGAAGTGGACAATAAGGAATCAATAAAATTGTCAAAACTAGAATCATCAGAACACAAATTATTAATTTAGAAGATGAAATAATGAACGATTTAGAAGCTACTATTTGAAAGATGAAAACGACGTGCGAAATAAATCCAATATTGAAAATAAAAACTTTGAAAAATTATTACTTTAGCAGAATTTTTCTTTAAAGTAAGTTTTTCTTTGCGTTTCTATTACCATTTTAAAAAATATTTTTTAATATTTTCTTATTTTAAAAAAAATTAAAACAAGCTTATATTGAAATACTAGTGTTCTCTTAGGTATTTATGGCCTGCTACAGTTTCCTAGGTAACTAGGTAAATTGCTCAAAAGAAATATAATTAATAATAAAAAAATATAGGCAGTGGCGTGGCTATAAGTTCGGAGACCTTCCCTAAAAAAAAAAAATCACTAGGCCCCAAAAAAAATCTGTCTTTATTAAGTACTACTGAATAAAAAAAAAAAATCAGAAATTTCTACTTTCATGTAAAACTTTTTAAATTGGGTCAAAACATAGCGCCGCCCATGTGTTTGAACTAAATAA
>NC_088934.1:20350000-20357500 GCF_038396675.1 Hydra vulgaris | reverse complement strand
ATAAATCCAGATCTTAATGATGCAGAGAGATCAAATATGAAAATGGTGCTTCAAGAAAGAAAAATTAAAAACAACAAATTTCAAGCAAATGGAAAACTCAATTTGCCCTTTCGATACTGCATTAGAAGCAACGCCATCGTTAAAATTGATGTTTCAAAGCTTACCAAACAGAATTAAAAAAAGTAATAATAACACCAGTAAATGCAACTACCACATTAATCCTAAACTCAGTATAAACCATGCTAACAATAACAACAAAACAAAAGTTAAACAACATCCTTTCAAAACCATAAGCTGTGCTTACTTCAATGCTAGATTGATTAACAATAAACTACACTACCTACACAATCTCCTCGAAAACAGCAATCTTGATATCATACTCATTACCAAAACTGGGTTAAATAAAAATACACCTGATTCATTATTGTTGAATGGCAATAATTTCACAGTATTTCGATATGATCGAAACAGTAAAGGTGGAGGTTCACTTATATTAGTGCGCAATAATATCCACTCACTTCAAACGCATCTTAATATTCCAATGGAACTACTAAATACTGAAACTACATGTGTTGATGTGTTTGTTTCATCATTGAGCAAAAAATACGAATTGCATGCATTTATCACCCTCCATGTGCACCCATCTGTATTTCAAAAACCAAAGCTTTGTGCAAGATAATTTATAAAATTACCGATACTTGCGATTCTACATGCATCATAGCCGGTGACTTTAATCTGCCACATATAAACTGGTCAATCCCAACAAGTTTCAGTGATTCATATCATGACCTTTTTGTAGAAACTTGTTCCGCAAATGCTTTAACCCAACTTGTATCTGACAATAACAGACTTAACAACCTTCTAGATCTGATACTAACCAACAACTCTAAAAACATTTTTAATATAGAAACTATTGGCCCATTCACAAGTACCTGCGACCACTGCATGATTATTTTCAATCGTAATTTGGAGAAATATAAACCATACAAAAAAACAACCAAGTATAATTTTCTCAAAACTGATTACAACTTTATAAACACCGACTTACAAAATGTAAACTGGTATTTACTAGCCACACAAAATCAGGATGTTGAAACTTTCTGGCAAACTATCTGTAATTTCTTAAATTCATCTATTTTATCGCATGTACCGTTAACTTTAAAAAAAAAAAACAATATCCAACCTCTAGCCATCCGAAAATTAGCCTTTAAAAAATGTATTCTCTATAGAGATTACAAAAGAACAGGTAATCCATCTTTTCATATTAAATTCTAATATAATAAGAACTACTCTCATTTATATGATGCAGAAGTTCAAAAAAATTGCATTTCCAGAGAGTAAGATTTAGTTGTCAAATCCAATACCACTAAGTTTTAAGTTTGTAAACAAAAAATCTAAATGCTGTAACTCTGTTGCGCCCTTACTTCAAACTGATGGTTCTCTAATTACAGATGATTGTGAAAAATCGCAACTTTTGAACAATTTTTTTGGCTCTGTATTTGTTACTGACAATGGTATTGCACCAGTCTTAGATTTAGCAAAACACAAAAATTCTTTAAATAATATTATGTTTCCTTACAATTCTGTTGTTTCTTATCTACAAAAGCTTCCATCCAAATCTTCCAAATCCTCTGATGGATATCCTGATGATATCATATTTGATGGATATCCTGCCACTGATGGATATCCAGCCATATTTTTAAAGTCAATTGCAAATGTTATTGCTATTCCTTTTTCTACTCTGTTTGAAATGTCAATGCCCAAAAATGTTATACCTAGGATCTGGAAAACTTCTATAATATGTCTGATATTTAAAAAAGGAAACCTGTCATTACCCACAAATTAAAAACCTATTTCCATGACATGTATTGTTTGTAAAATTATGGAACTAATAATTGCTGAAAGCGTTACAAGTTATTTTATAAGCATTACAATAATTGCTGAAAGCGTTACACTCCTGAACAATTTTATTTTTGTGCATCAGTGCAGTTTCTTAAAGCGTAGATCCACATGTACACAGATGTTGACAACATTAAATGAGTGGACCACTGCTGTTAATAATAAAAAGCTAGTTGATATCATCTATATAGACTTTGAAAAAGTCTTCGATACTGTATCTCACCCTAAGTTACTATTTAAACTGCGTTGTTACGGTATCAAGTATGAGTTACTAAATTGGGTTACAAACTTCTTGACAAATCGTTCTCAATGTGTTTGTATCAATGATTCATAGTCAAACAACATTCATGTAAAAAGTGGAATACCTCAAGAAACTGTTTTGGGCGTTTATTTTTAATTTTTATAAACTATATAACCTCGTGTATTGAGGGGCATTGTGGAATCAAGCTTTTTGCAGACGATAGCAAGTTGTACCAAGCGAGAAAAGACGAAAATAATATTAACCTTGTCAAAACTTTAAAGAGAATTTCACAATCAAATCAATTGATTCAATCAAAGACATTGGGATGTTTATTTTTTCTGATATGAAATTTTCCAATCACTGTTCTCATATTGCTAGCAAAGCAAGTTCTTGTGCTTACCTACTCTTAAAGCCTTTCATCAGTAATGATTCTCAACTTTTGATAAGAGCCTATAAAGTTTATACTTGACCAATTTTAGAGTCATACTACCCCTGTGTGGAATCCGTATCTCTTAAAAGATATAAGTTGAATAGAAAAGGTCCAGAAACATTATACAAGAACTGTCTGCAAACGGTGTTGCATTCCATACAAATATTATGCTTCAAGACTTGATATCTTCAATCTTGACTCTCTTGAATGTCGGAGAATAAACATTGATCTTTTAATGACTTTTAAAATCATGCAGAATTTGGTTGATTTGCCTTTTTCTGAGTTTTTTACTCTTGCTCCCAAAAATTAACATCACATAACAAATACATCAATGATATAAGGAGATTTTTTTTCTGTGAAAGAGTTATTAAGATATGGAATTATTTACCTCATTATATGATGCATTCTTCTTCATTGTCTCTATTTAAATCGAATTTAAAAACATACAATATTCAGAAACAATGTTTACTGTTTTAAACTTGGTGTTACATAAAAGTAATTCTCAAATTACCTGTATCACCTTTTTGTATTTTTATTTAAATGCAAATAAATTGAAATAAAAAAATAAAATATACATATTTTTTATAATGCTATTATTAAAAAAAAAGGGCAAGCATTCAATTAGTAATTTTTAATTTATCTATTCATTCATTTATTTGTAATTTTTAGAAAAATTTACAAGAAAACAAATAAAAAAATTTAGAGAAAAATAAATCAAATTGATTAAGCCCAGATAAAAGAAAAAACTGTTCTTAGTTAAATACATAATTTATTATATATTCTATATTATTATTAAAATAATATAAAATATGAAATTTTTTTATTAAAATAGTAATAAAACAAGAACTTCCGGTAGTGGTGTAGCAGTAGTAGTAGAGCGCTCGCTTCATAAGCGAGGGGTTCCGATTTTGATTCTCATTACTTTCCTGGTAGTACTGTGCTCAACTTGTTTCTCTGAGCAGTGGCCTTGTTCGTCAAGGTTTATGTTTTGGAGTTATAGAGTTGAGAGAGTTTTATAACCACAAATAAGTAGCCTCCTCATCTGTAGTGGCCTTCTCTGCCTGAGGAGGTAAATTAACAAAAAAAAAAAAAATTTTAATATGCGAAGCAAAAAAATTCATAAATATAATTGATGTCATGTATAATACATTCTTCAACAAAGCAAATTAATGAGTCCAGGGTTGTTAAAGCAGAAAAAATACTGGTTTCTATTAATATGCAATAATTATTAGATAAAAGTTTTAACAACGATAAATTTAATATATTTTAATTAGTAGAATTAATAATATAAAATTATTAACTTTTAACTATTGAATTATATTGATATAAATTATCAATAACAGTATCATTAACAAGAAAACTATTTAAAACTCTTTTTCAAAATTTAAATGATTTTGTGAAATTTTATTATCCTGATTATTTGTCAATCTGATTATTTGTCAAATCCTGATTATTTGTCAAACCTTGCTTTTAAATCTCTGATTTTTTTTTCAATCGGTTAACCATGACCAGCAAGAATTCACTTTGGAAGGTCAAAATAGCATTTTCAGTCATTTCAGACAGTCATCGACTGTTGACTGACTATTATTTTCCACGCTGTACATATATAGATTCTATAAAGTCATGTTGCAATGACTATTGATGTCATTGCAGCATAACTCCAATGCCGTTTCATGTGCAGCTAAATCTGCATTTAGGGATGTATGAATATATTATATGATGTAATTTCTCTTGGGATTATTTAGTTTCAAATTTTTTGATATTTGATAGTATTTTGTATTTTAAAATATTTTGTTTTATGAATAAAAATTGTTTTAAAAATACCATTACAAATATAAAATTCTAAATTAAATTTAAAGTTTAAAATATAATTCAAGGAAAAATGGTTTTAGCATCTTTGAGTAAGCTACTGATAACCTGTCAATAAAACTTGTTTGTAACTTATAACGATGCAAATTTATTATAGATTTAAAAGACAATTATTTTTAAACCAATAAAATATAAAATAATTTCAAAATATAATAAGTGACAATACGTACTTCCATATAATTCCAAATCTGTAGAGTCTCCATATCTGTAAGAACAAACATGAATTCTGATGCAGTGCCAAAAAAACCAAAAGTACACTATGTTGTAAAGAATAAATTCAGCCTCCAGAATAAGTTTAAATATCCAGTGGCTATTCTAGAAAAACATTTTTGGTGAAGTGTACTAATGTACCCTTCTAACTATCCTGAACCCTTCCCCCCCCCCCCCTATTTTTATTCAAATAAAAATTTTAAATTACGCAAAACTTCCCGATCAAAACTAATTTCATAAAATCTAATGCAAGAAGTTGTTTACAATGCATACGGAAAGGAATAATTACTTTAAAACCAGTAGATTTATGTAACCTTTTTACAATTCATGATGAAAACAACAATTAGCACAATAGCTCACAAACACAGTGGCTACTTTTCACAGTTTACAAGCAAGCTATTGATTTGGAAAGCAACTTGAATCTGATACTTATAACAAAACTTTAAAATCAAGTTACTGAAATTGTTTTGATTATATGATTATATTTTATAACACAATAGAGAACTTTTTTCATTTTTTTAAACTTTACCAGTCTAGAATAGCCCCTGATATATATATATATATATATATATATATATATATATATATATATTATATATATATATATATATATATATATATATAAATATAAATATATATATATAAATATATATATATATATATATATATATATATATATATATATATATATATATATATATATATATATATATATATATATATATATATATATATATATATATATATATATATACTTTAAATTATATATTATAAACATTTTAAACTAAATATAAAGTTTCTTACACTTTCATTTAATATTTTTTATTTTTTTATTTTTTATTTTTTAATATAAAAGGGGATGATTTTTGTTAAACATCTATTTTTATATTTATACAGTTATAAATATAAACAAATTAAATCAGCTTATTTCAAATAAAAAATTATTTAAAACATTTTTAAAATTCCTTGAAAAAAATTACCACAGATAATTCAGTGTTGAGTGTTTGAGTTAGTGAGTCATCCTCATCGTATGTTGTCAAATCTAAAATATTGACTAATCCATCCTAAATTCAAGTAACACAAAACCTATTCAAAATAAAAACTCACAAACTTTATCACAGATAAAAATTTTCACTAAAAACAAAAATTCAATATTATTATTGAAGTAATTATTTAGAAGCAAAAACACAAAAATTTATTAAAATGTACCGTGGAACCAATACCAACCACCTTTGGATTACTTGGGTGGAACAGAACCTGGAAATAAAAAAAATTATCTTACATAATGACAAAATATTTCATAAAAAAGAATTAAATGTTTTTTAATTTCACATAAGTCACAAACTTTATATAAAGTATAAATGTGAATAAATAATATTTATAAGTACAGTGGGCGGCCAAACTATTAGTTACACTTGCAAAAAATATCATTTTAACCATTATAAGCTTTTTTACGTATTCTTATGTTAAATTTTTATATAATTATAAGTGCTACTAGCTTAAATAAATGTATTTTTTTAAAAAGTAAAACACTTATTTAAACACTTTTACTATTCTTAAGCATTTATTTATAAAAACTCATAATACAAAATATTTTTTAGTATATCGTTGGGGTGCCTTTTGCATCAATTGCTTTATCCTTCTTGGCATACTTTAGATGCAATTCTTTACATTTGCTTTTAATTCCTGATCATTATGCCAGGGATTATTTTGTGAATCTATGAGAATTTTTTTGTTGGTTTTAGTATCATGCCTCATTATCCGCTTTAAAAGTTCCCAGGCATTCCCTATTAGGTTTAAGTTGGGAGAATTGCCAGGCCATGGTAAAACAGTAACATTTTTTAACTCTAAATATCTTGTCACTTTATTTTTATAAAGTGACAAGATATTTAGTGTTTATGGCATTGGGCAGAATCATGCATAAAGATACATTTGTATGCATCAGGAAACCAATCATGTAACTGAGGAAATCATTTGGTACTTTTTTATATTTATCTTGGTTTTTCATCCCTTCAATTATATAAAGAAGGCTACTGCCCTTACCACTTACAACTGATCATACTATCACCTTTAGAGGGTGTTTTACCGTCTCCATAACACAGTCTGGGTTATATTTATCTTCTTTCCTTTGCCTAACAAAAGAAGAATTATACATTATTATTTCAAATTAGGACTCATCTGTGAAACACACCTGAAAGCAAATAAAAAAATTATATAAAAACTCATATAAATGTTTTAATTGTGATGCTGTTGTAATAAACAGTTTAATAAGCACTTACATTTTCCCAATCTTCAGCAGAGATATGTTGGTGTTGTTTAGCCTAAGTGAAGCATTTTAATTTTATTGCTGACATAAGTTTAGGTTTCGTCAAAGGTCTGTAGCATTTAAACCCCAGTTCTGCTATTCAACTCCTTGTAGCTTTGTTAGAAATCTTGATACTGGTTTCTTGTATAATTTTAGTAACTGATTTATACTTTTTCTTTGGTTTTTAACACAAATGTAATGAATTGCCCATTCATCTCTCAGAGTGGTGATGCGTGGCTTCCCACATTTTCCATTTCTGACACTTTGTAGAGGTATTGTTTTTATCAAGTTGTTTTTATCTTCAATTCTGCTTACTGTCATCACAGAAACTTTAACTAAATTTATAATTTTTCTTTGGGAGTGATTTGAATGTTTTAATGAAGCAGATAATACTGAAATTTTTTTGTTTGATATATCTTCAGCTTTTTCCATTTTTAGGCACCAAAGTTCAAATACTTTTAGTTAAAATTACTAAGTAATGTATAAAAATGAGTCAGAGTCACAAAAACACCAAACAGTTGACAAAAGTTTCATTTATTACACATG
>NC_088934.1:20292500-20345000 GCF_038396675.1 Hydra vulgaris | reverse complement strand
TATTTAACAAGTTATCACTTTTATATGTTAAAATAAGGACTTTTTCGTATAAACAAAGATTGCAAATTTTTGACAAAGTGTTATAAGGATTGCAACGTTTTACAATTTTCCACTTAATTAAGGGTGTAAACATTTTGTCTTTTATGTCCCAAATTTCTTTAGGCAATTCGGTATCATTTTTATATTTATTAATGTTAAAAGATTTTAGATGGTTAGCATACCGAAATTTAAATGGAGCTTCACATAAGCCAAGATATACTTTTTCTTTGTAATCTGGTTTATTTGACAACACGGTTGCTTGATAAACGATGTTCTTCAACAAGCCCTGATTGTTCATGGGACAGATGGATTTATTGACACAGTTGCATGTTTTTCCCTCATCTTTACCTTGGCTATATAATACCCTGTGATTGTGCGAATTAATGATGGACTTGATGTTTGGCATACTTGAGTAGCTATCTTTTTTTGACACCGGTGATTAGCTAATATTTTGTTTTTTTGTTGCCATCAAGTATGACTTAGCGACGTTAAGATCCCACTACACATTATTTTGTAATTATTAGCGGGTTTTTTTGTTTTTGAATTTGTATTCAATGACTGATGATTGCCGTATGGGCATGAAACTTAAAGTACCATAGAAAAAAGTTGTTTTTTCTTCGTTAACATATATGTATATCGCTCTATTTGAAGTATCTTTTTAATATTGAGCACTCTTTTATGACTATGAGTTTTGTTTTATTATTATAATACAAAACAGCCTTAAATATCAATATATATATATATATATATATATATATATATATATATATATATAACCTTCAGAATTAGGAAAAATGAATCTTATCGAGGATGGCCTCAGATCACCAAAATAAATTTGATACAAAGGTGTTACCATAAAGCATAGAAACGAGGTTGGCAACTTTTTGCCAATCTCAAATACTTTTAGGTCCGCAAATAGGTCGACATTGCCGAATGCCGATATATATACTGTATATATATATATATATATATATATATATATATATATATATATATATATATATATATATATATATATATATATATATGACTACACCGACTGATTTTGATAATTTTTACAATGCAGTTAATGACTAGAGTGTTATTACTTTTGTAGCCATAAGTTTATTATTTTGTTTTTTATAACTTTTTTGCTAACAAACTTATAATAATTTGCTCCTTGAAAACAAAGTACATGGCTTTGCATAAACTTGAAGACCAGATATTTTTCCAGATTTTGTAAACTCCGATCATTTAATTTAACTCTTGTATATATATATATATATATATATATATATATATATATATATATTGGTAGTTTTTCACAGGAAGATGTGCGATCACATGTCTTTATATGACCAGGCAAATTAATTTTGTTTTGATAATTTGTCTGCGGCTATTTCAAAAAACATTGTAAAAACGAATGAATGAAAAATAATCTGAATTAAGTTAAACTACATCAAAACTTAAGTTAAATTACATCAAAACTTTTAACTAATGTTTTTATATTAGCGAAACGCTTTTTAATAAAGTAACAACTTACTGATAATGGTTTTTTAAAAGTATAATTGACAGTTGTATATATATTTTTAATTTATAATATGTAAATTGTTTAAGTGTGCATTTTTTATAATAAACGTTATTAAAAAATAAAAAGTTGTTTTGTTTTTATATATGATGACATTCTATGACAACAAGTCTCTTTAATGAATTTTAATATAAGAATAATTAAAGTTTGTACATTTGAAAAGGTAAATAAAATTTTGTTGAAAAAAAAAAAAAAAGACAAATGTTTTAGAAAGCCGTTAAAATTAAATAACTTTGATCTTAAATGCTTTCATATTAACAAAATGCTTTTTAATGAAGTAACAAAGGACTTCTAATGAATTTTTATAATAAGTATCAATAAACTGTTGTTCTTATTTTATATATATATATATATATATATATATATATATATATATATATATATATATATATATATATATATATATATATATATATATATATATATATATATTTGTGTTTTAGCTTTAGTTAAGTATTTTTTTTAATTTTCTTTTCCGTTAAGATTTTTTTTTATTTTTTAAAGTTTTTTTTAGATAAGTTTAAGTAAGTTTTTGTAGCGCATTTTTAAATTTTGAAAATATGTTAAACGCTGTGGTCAAATCGTCAAAACAAATTATTTTTTGTGTGGTCATACAAATGTGTGTGATTGCACGTCTTCCTGTGAAAGACTTATTAAGGTGGTCCTTAAAACAACTTTTTTTTAAAATGTTTGCTCTCACCCTCAAAATGTATTCTACATAATTAAATAATACTAGAGTTAAAAAATTTTTGAAAAAAAATTTTTTTAGGGGTAGCCCAAGACCCTTAAACATCAGGCGGGTTTCTACAACCATCAAAAAAATAGTTTTTCAAAAGTATATTATGTTGGATCTCAAAAAAAGCAAAATAATATAAAAATTTCAAAAGCAATCATCATTTTATAAAAAAATTATTACTTTAGATTTCACTGCCTAGAAAATAACATTTTAAAACTCAAAATAAGCATTTTTACAACAAAAATTTTATAATTTTTTTTTCTTAATGTTTTTTTATAAAATGATGATTATTTTTAAAATTTTCATATAATGTCGTTTCTTTTGAGACCCAACATGATATACTTTTGAAGAACTATTGTTTTGATAATTATAGGGACCCGTCTGATGTTTAAGGGTCTTGGGCATTATTTTATTATATAGAACATATTTAGATGGTGAGAGCAGACACTTTAAAAGAAATTGTTTTAAGGACCACCCATATATAAATATATATATATATATATACAGGGTGAGGCAAAATTAACTCCCCTATTTGAAAGAGCTGTTATTTTTTATATTGATATTAACTGTCATTTTTTTTTTTTTTTATAGTTGTAAAGTAGAATAGCACAAAATTAATTATGAATTGATTTAATGCACAACAACGTGCAGAAATTGTGACTATTTTTATTTAAAAAAATAAGTCAGTTGTGTTAACTCAACGAGAATATCGAAAAAAACATTGCAATCAATCGGCACCTGATAAGAAAACAATTCATGCTTTATCAAATCGATTTGAACAGTATGGAACAACTTTAGACTCTCACCATTCAGGAAGACCAAGAACCGCCCGCTCTGAAGATAATATATTGCTCGTGTTCGTGAAAGTGTTGCAGAGTCACCAAAAACATCAACAAGAAGACGTGCTCAACAATTAAACATTTCTCAGCGCTCTCTTGGACGAATTTTGAAAAAATATTTACACCTTTTCCCTTACCAAATCCAGTTTGTGCAAAAGCTATTGCCCAGAGATCATAATCAGCGTTTGAAGTACAGTAATGTCATTTTGAATCTTGCAAGAGAAATTAATAATTTTAGTGAAAAAATGATAATGAGTGACGAAGCATATTTTTATCTCAATAGCCATGTCAATAAACAAAATTCTCGATTCTGGGGAAGTGAAAGCCCACAAATCATTCATGAAACATTATTACATCCACAAAAAATAACAGTTTGGTGCGCTATTCATGCCAAAAATGTCATTGGACCTTATTTTTTTGAAGACGAAAATGGACAAACAATAACTGTTACTGGTGATAATTATCGACAAATGATCCGAGACTTTTTAATGCCACAAATGGAAGAACACAATCTGGACAATATGTGGTTTCAACAGGATGGTGCCAAACCACATACAGCCAAAGAAACAACACGGATTTTGAAAGACCTTTTTCCAGGTCAATTATATTCTCGTTTTGGTGATTTGCATTGGCCTGCAAGATCACCTGATTTAACAGCTCCAGACTTCTTTTTATGGGATTATTTAAAAGAAAAGGTGTACGTGAATAAACTACAAACTCTTGATCAACTGAAAAACAATATTTGACAAGTAATAGAAAACTTTGATTTAAATGATTTGTGTAGAACCGCTAAATGCGGACATTTAGTTGATATCATTTTTAAAAATTGACAAACAAATATTTAAATGCTAAATAAACATAATATTTGAAAAAAAACAAAAATCTTTCATTTATTTCAAAATTGTAAGCAAACCAAATGGGGAGTTAATTTTGCCTCACCCTGTGTGTATATATATATATATATATATATTATATATATATATATATATATATATATATATATATATATATATATATTTAGATATAGATATAGATATATATATATATATATATATATATATATATATATATATATATATATATATATATATATATATATATATATATATATATGTAGATATATATACATCATATATCTCTAGGCTAACTAGTCTTCTCTGTTTGAAATTTAATGCTAGCACGCGAAAAAACGCTGATAGGATGGTCATTTTAAATAAGCATGCGCGATTTAAAAAATTCATTCTTTTCTACTATTTAAATTAAAATAAAAATAGTGAAAAGAATGCTTTGAATAAATACTAGATAAAATAATAGATATATATATATAGATAGATATATAGATATATATATATATAAGTAACTTGAAAAATTATCTTAGACTGGGTAAATATCAAATAATGACTTTTGCTTAAAACTTTTTACTTTTAAAATCATTTAAGCATTAATAGAAGTCAGTAAATGCTTATAAATACAAGCATTTACAGCCTTCATTTACATTGCCTAATATAAAGGCAATCAAGTAATTTATGTATACTATCACAAGAAAAACACCCCAAAGCAATAACAGAGCCTCCACCATGTTACTGTAGGTTTTATTACAGTAATTTTTTGTGCGTCTCCTGAAATTCTCCATACCATTTGGCCACGTTTTGAGGTTTTTAGTTTAAATATACTTTTTCTTATCATCTTTTGATAACCCAAAATTATTGATAACAAATTAATCTTTTGACTTTTCCCAAAATTATCAAGGCTTATCTGTTTTTTCCAAGCCACATGGCAACCTAACTTATCTTTATTTAACGATGATTTGATTTATTCGGTCTCTACATGGTGTAGTTCTTCATTTTTGGCCACTTGGCGGTAAAAAAAGAATTGCTCTGGTCCTAGAAACAATTTGCAAACTTTATTTGCAAAGATTCACCAGCTTATCTTTGCTTATAAATTATTTGTCGCAGGTGAGGCATAAAATCTCTAACTATCTGCATTCTAGAATAAATATTCATGACTCAGCATGTTTACACTATAGATGGAAACACGCTACAGATTAGCTCATAGTGAAAGATTTATTTCAAGTGAAAGATATCATACTTTTGTTTCAAATTTTCTTCATAATTTTATTTTGAGTTTTCTTAAACAACATCAAAATATAAAACAAATTTTTTTCTTTTATATTAAAATTACTTCATAAAAATTAAACCAAGCATATAATACAAAATATCATACCAGAAAGTACTCCTTCTGTACAAAATGTCTCAAGATTGTACAACTTGATTTCATGTGTGCAAGAAACTAAAAATAATATTATTATTAGTATTAAATATTTTTATCTTATATTTTTAGGCCTATCATCTAAGTTTATTTATATTAAGAAATTACATCAATTTGCTTTAAACATAATGAAAATATTGTGTGTGTCCTTCAAGTGGTGGAAAAACAGGACCCAACAGCCTTAACCAGCCTGCTAACCTTCAGCTGGTGGAAAAACCTGATCCAACAGCTTTAACAGTCTGCTGACCTGCTATTTAAGTAGATTCAGATTTTTCTTAAATGCATTTTAGGTCATAAATAGGTTATATAGCTAAATATGCTAAATAGAGTTGTAAAAAAGAATAAAATTTATTAGATAAAATATAATAATTTATTAAGCATAACAGTTTTAGTAAACTTATATTAAAAATTAGAAAGAAGCTTTGTTCATATTGTGCAACAAAACTTTTCAAAGAGTTTTGAATGGAGTTTTAAAATATTACATGAATACATGCAAAAGTAAACTAAATATAAATAGAAAAGAAAAGCAGGTTGAACTGTATTAAAATGTTAAAAGTGTAGAGTTCAAAAAAATGCAGAGGAGCTCCTCTGCTTTCTAAATTAGGACTGAGGAAGTTCTCCATATACAAACAAATATTTGCTGTATGATAATGCTGTATTTCTTTGGTGATGACTAAAATTGCTGTATGGGTATGCTGTAGTTCTTTGATGATGACTAAAACCACTTTTAATCACCACATTTATTTGCTCATTTCAAATGCTTCAATAAAATGTTTATACAAAGAAAAAATATTTCAAAATGAGCTTATTTCTAGTGTACAAATGGAAACATAACAACATAAACAAGAAATTATTATGCTCAATATTTATAAGTACAAGTTACTGTGTAAGGCCTTAAACTTAGCTCACTTCTTTAAGGTTAAGTCCCACTTAGCTCACTTCTTCTTTAGTCCCACTTAGCTCACTTCTTTAAGGTTAAGTCCCATGTTGGACGATAAAAGTTAGATGCCTGTTGGGTGCATTTATGAATACAATATAAAATGTTGAAGTTGCGCAAAACAGCTTTCACAATTCAAAAAAAGTTAGTGAAAAAAGTACTGTGTACTGAGAACCCAACCTTAAAAAGACAAAGTTTTTTAAAAAGACAAAGCTTTCTCTTGTTTTGTGATGACTGGTGTAAAAAGCCTCCATGAAGCACATGAAGTGGTTCATGGCAATGCATACTTTAACTACATCATTTACATTCAGTTTAAGGTGATGATTCAAGCAATGCCACCCTACGGGGCACCATAATAGCTATGGAAACTTCAGCTTTAATTGTGTGAAGACGCAAGTACTTGATCCAGTCATTACAGAGACAACTTCACTGGAAAATCGTAGTAAATTCTAGGATAAATAGGAACCCTTAAATTAATGCCAATTAAGACAGTTAAGGATTTTTACTTTCTTCATTTGGCCACTTATAGAATCAATGATGTCTTCACAAATAGCATTTCAATGTAATATTCTGCCAGCATTAACACCATTTAACTTCTGTAGATCAATGAGGTATTTTGTATACACCATTTAACTTCTGTAGATCAATGAGGTATTTAACAATTTGGTATTTCTAGGATTACCAAGTTCAATTTCCATCAGCAAGATTGCCTATGAAACAAGCACTTAAGTAATTGCTTATGAAGCAAGCACTCAATCACAACACCACTCTTATAAAATCTTAGGAAAAAAAAAATATGATTGAAAAAATATTTAATGACAGCATCACACTTGCTAGGTACTGCTCCTTTATCACACATCATTGTAATAAAAAATTCAAATAATATTTTGAGAAAGTGCACAATTTCAACTCAGGTAGTAATTATTTGTATAATTTCTATTTGAGTTTTAACCAAAAGTATTTACTAAAACTATATGCTTAGATATTGTATTTTGTGGTGGATTTCTCTCAACAAAATAAAAAACATGAGGTAAAACTCTTAAAAATATGAAAATATATTTGACAAATACAATAGTTTCAGTTCATTTGACAAATACAACAGTTTCAGTAAAAATAGTTTGTCCTAGTACTTGTCTGCTGTGCTTTTGAGACATTCTTGCCTGTTCATGTTTTGTTCCAAGGCTATTAGAGTTATAAATATTTATAATAACTTAATATAGGTATTTTTTAAATAAACATTTTTCCTTAAATAACTACTTGCATCGTGGCATTTATTTATATTTATTTATTTATATTTATTTATTTATATTTATATTTCAATTATTTATATCAAACATTTACATTGGGAGACTGATGTACAAATGGTTTTTAAATTAAGATAAGCTATGCAACATAACCTGAGGTGTCATCAACTATAGATTAAGATAGTTTGAAAAACTTTCTTTTTGCTAAATGGTTTAAAAATACATTTATTTAACATTGTTACAAGCTCAAAGATTCAAAAATCTCCTCAACTATGGGCAGCATCAAAGCAACAAGCTTTTTATGTTGTGAGATTGAAAAATAACACATAAAAGTTATAAGTAAACTAGTAGAATAGCTTTTAAATATATATATATATATATATATATATATATATATATATTACAACAGGACTCAGAAATATATATATAGATTACAACAGACCCAGCAATTTTAGCAACTTACAAAGTGCAAAAAAGCTAAGATTCATTTTAATATGTGGCATTATAGCCACCTATCAACAAACCACCTATCAACAAAACCAACAGATAGTAAACAAATTAACTTTGAATAGACAAGAGTGCCAACCTGATGCTTTCAATAGTTTTACGTTGTATAAATGTCAAGTTTGTGACAATTTTTAATAAGATAAACCATTATCTTAATAGCATACAAACTAAATGGTTGTAAAAATCCTTTTTTTGCTTTAACCAACAATGTGTAAAAATTCTTAATAAGTATAGAGGGAACTTTAAAAGATATTTATTAAAAGTTTTAATAATTTTCTTTCAATGAAAAACCTTCTTAGTTCTCGATTGCATTAACAGCCTTATTTTATCATTTGCAAAATGTATCATTAGTCATAAAAAAACTTTTGAAAATTGATTTTATTAAACTTGTGGTGTTATATTAAAATATTTGTGATGTAAAGTTAAAATATTTTGGATTAAGCTAGAAATTTTGGTTAAGTTAGAAACTTTGGATTAAGTTAGAAACTTTGGATTAAGTTAAGAATGAGTTATAAGAATATATAAGAAAAAGTTGATTTGAATTAAGAAAAATAAAGTTCCCTAAAATCAGAACTTAATAAAAGGTGCCTTTGGGGTAATAGACAACTACAGTAAAGCTGACTGGGTTTCTTTCCGTGATTTTCTTCGTGATGGCCCTTGGGTAGAAATCTTTCGTCTTCCTGTCGACTAAGATGCTTCTTACATAACTTCGTGGATTCAGGCTGGCATGGAATCTTTTATTCCCTCTCAACGATTCAAGGTCAAGCCTCACTCTCCTCCATGGTTTTCCTCACACTGTGCTGCTGCGATTGCCAATCGAAACCGTTACTTCCATATTTATCAGCAAAACAATTCTCCAGAAAACAGACGTCTGTTTATTACTGCTAGAAACAATTGTAAAAAGGTTTTGTCTAACGCTAAAACCCGCTATTCTAAGGTCATGAAATCTCGTATCTCATCTCAAAAATTAGGCTCTCGTGACTTCTGGAGAATCTTTAATAATATCAATAATAAGGGCAAATCTTTAATTCCATCTCTCTTGTATGGTTCAGAATTTGTCACCTCACCTAAAGACAAAGCCGAATTGTTTGCTAAAAACTTTTCATGAATATCATCTCTTGATTCCACTAATTGCGTTCTACCTGATCTTAGTCATATATATATATATATATATATATATATATATATATATATATATATATATATATATATATATATATATATATATATATGACCAAGAAACACTGATTAAAAGTATCTTGTAATCACATGGTTGAGAATAACATTCCAACAATTAATGCAAATATCCATTCGACCTTTTTGAACAACTTCGTTTAAAGAGTAATCAGAACATACAACTATGTGTGTCGAGCTAAACACCGCCTTTAAAACGAGATCATGAAAATATGGGGCAAGACCATGTGTAATGTTACAGGCTACTTTAGTTTTCCCAATAGTCATTTTTTAGCTATTAACTGTCAGGAAACATAGACTGAAACAGTTGTCCTATTTTCGAACACAATCTGTAAGAGAAATGCTGCTGTGTAACGTATAGTGCCCAAAGTATTTCAGAATCTGTTACATTATTTTGAGCCATAAATAAGGAGAAAGGTGGTACTGTTGTGCTGGAAGAACTTGCTAAAATGATTGACATTGATTGAGAAGATTTGCTACACAGAAAGCTTATGGCAACCATTCAGAAGCTATTAAAGTTGATGTTGATGAAACAGTTGCTTGTGATTCTGTATTTTTCTGTGACTTGTTAGTAAAATAATCAAACACTGCTTAGTTAGCTTTTTAAAGATACATTTTTTAAAAGTCTTTTGACTGCCATTATACCCATATTACTTGGACAAAATGTCTTTCTGCATATACTAAGCATACCCTTTGTTTTATCATCAGCTCTCTTAAGCCAACCCCATAATGGATGACATTCATGATTGATCCAGTCATTATCAAATTAAGTTATTTTAGACATTTTTATTATTTCTATAATATTTACCTAAAAAAAATTAATTGTATTAACATAGTTAAATAAAATCATACATTTCAATAGATTTATATATTTCAAAGATATGTAACAAACTTTAGGTAATAATATAATTGCAATCATACACAATTTTATGAATGTATGGCAAAATGAACATAAATTTTTCTTTTATTTGATTGTTGTTTGGGAGTAAGTAAAAAAAAAAACATTAAAAAAACTAAATTTTAAAAAAGAGATTTTTCCCCCTGACTTTTGGAGAAAAAAAATAGAAATCCCTGAATTTTCCCTGATATCCCTGATTAGAAAAAATTTCCCTGATTTTTCCCTGATTTCTAATTACTGACCACACTGTCCAGAGGCTATTATTATGTTAAATGTTATTATAACTCTCTAGAGACTATGTTTGTTTTAATTGCTAAATAGGCTATTTCATTAAAACAAAATTCCTTTAAAATGTGAGTTAAATAGGTACATTTTTCAATGTACCTATTTACTCACAACTGTATGATTAAAAAGCAAAAAACTTTTACTGTTGAAACTCATGCAAACTATTTGCTTTAAAAATGATAGCTTTAAATTAACAAAGATATAGAAACTTAGAAATACTTAACAAAAAATATAATATACACATTTAAGTAATATGGAGATATTAAGTTTTAAATAGAATTTTATCCTATTGACTTTTGACAAGGACATATATTATTAGAATAAACATACTCACCAGCAATTGCAACACGCCCACCAGCATTGCTAAAAAAAAGTGTAATTTAAAATAATGAATGTAAATTTAGATGGGTTGAAAGACACATCAAAAGTTAAATATATAAACCATACCCTAAACCTGACAAATGAATTTACTATATTAAAATATATACAAATAAACATACTATTCTTGAAATGCAAAGTTAAGAACATATGCTGGTTCACTTGAAAGAGATATGGCACAAGAATGAGCCAGCTTCATTTTTGAAAGTGTCATATGAAACTAATTTTAAAATTGTTTTAAAACTATAATATTGAAAATAAAAAATTTATTTTATAGCTATAAGATTATATATTATAGTTATAACATATAACTAATAACTATAGTATATATATATATATATATATATATATATATATATATATATATATATATATATATATATATATATATATATATATATATATATATATATAATAGCCTTAATAGAAATTTGATGTCATACTGATTACTTAAACACTTTTTATTCAAATTCTTATTGCAAATATTAGTATCAATCAAAAAACTAAAAACTATGTGAGCTTTATCATACACATCACTTTGTTTTATTAAATGGATATTGTCCAAATTTCTAAGCAAAACATGTTTTATAAAAAAACAAATTTAATGTTTCAAATGTTTTTTTAACGTTTTATAAAAAAAAAGGCTTCATAAATTCTCATTTAGTAAACAAATTTGTTCCAGCATGATTGCTTTAGTGTGATATTGATAGCCAGTGAGTGTCTTATAGGTTCCATTGCATCAACGTAATCTTAGAGCTATGGAAAGTTGATACATGTGCCACACATCAGAAGTGAAAACAACAGTAATGCCAAAGTACTTAGATTTTTTCACATATTCAACAATGGCTTATAGAATTTTTTAGACATCAATAAAATTAGTTTTTTTCAAACTATTTTAAGAGGTTGCCTAAACCAACATGATCATACTTTTTAATGTTCCTTTAAAAAAGGGTCAAATTGAGAAACTAAATCGCATAAACTAATGGAAATACCATGACCTTCTGTGGCTAATTATTTGTTCAAACCTCTAAATGCAAGTTTTTTTCAATGAATATAAATATAAGTTACTACTCATTTCAAGACCATTCACCAATCGTTTAGTTCTGTTTTTCCGCTCAATGGATTATTAAACATATTTTTTTTTAATTGTAGGTCCATTCTGTTTTAGAAATATTGTGATATTAATAAATTTACTGCTTCTCTCGATTTTAATAATAATATTTTAAAAACATGCAAAGACATAATTTGTTTCCAATTATTAAACATCACCAGTGAAACGAAAATATCAGAAACTATACAAATAAATTTTTTTATGGGGCAGGTGAGGCATAATAAGTCATGAAGAAGGCAATTTACTTAAAAACACCAGATTTTGTTTTGGGTTAGAGTAGGATTTTACAAAACTTGAAAGATAATCTTATTAGCCGAGGGTTTCCAGATACATGAGCCCAAAGGTCTTTTGGGCTCCTTTGGCAAAGAAGGGCATAACCAATTACTTTATTTGAACTATCCCGGGTTAAACCTAAGCATAAACGTTAAAACCAATAAAAAAATGCGGTCAGTTAAAAACCGTCAATTTCCAAAGCGTTAAAAAAAAATTAACGAAATTTCCGTTAAATTCAGTAACGTTAAAAATGTTAAATTTCTGTTAACGGCCGTTAACTTATTTTAACGGACGTTAAATTAAAATGAAAGATTCAACAAAACAGATAATATCTATTAATATATAAAATATACTATATATAATACAAAAAATTCTATATTATGTATAATATAATAAATATATATATACTAGCATGAGTTACCCGGCGTTGCCCGGGCCAATATTTAAACTGGCTTACCTGATATCTGTACACAAAAATGGGCCCAAAAAATGGGCCCCCTAACCCCGGGGTTAGGGGGGCCTATTTTTGGGCCCCCTGACCCCGGGGGTCGGTGTACGGGGTCAAAACCCAGCTAAGAACCTTCTCCCCCTCAAGGACTACCCCCATGCCAAATTTCATCGAGATCGGTCTGGCGGTTTGGATTTCTATAGAGAACAAACAAACACACACAAACACACATTGCCCTTTATATATATAGCTGGAGTTAACCGGCGTTGCCCGGGCCAATATTTAAACTGGCTTACCTGATATCTGTACACAAAAATGGGCCCAAAAATGGGCCCAAATAATGGGCCCCCTGACCCCTGGGTCAGGAGGGCCCATTTTTTGGCCCCCTTGACCCCGGGGGTCGGGGTACGGGGTCAAAACCCAGCTAAGAACCTTCTCCCCCTCGAGGACTACCCCCATGCCAAATTTCATCGAGATCGGTCCGGCGGTTTGGATTTCTATAGAGAACAAACAAACAAACACACACACACACACATTGCCCTTTATATATATAGTAGATATATATACATATATATATATATATATATATATTATATATATATATATATATATATATATATATATATATATATATATATATATAAATATATATATATATATATATATATATATATATATATATATATATATATATATATATATATATATATATATATATATATATATATATATATATATATATATATATATATATATATATATATATATATATATATATGTATATATATATATCTTCCTGTTGACAAATGTGCTTCTTACATAACTTTGTGGATTCAGGGTGGTATGGAATCTTTTATTCCCTCTCGACAGTTCCAGTTCAAACCTCACTCTTCACCATGGTTTTCCTCACATTGTGCAGCTGCAATTTCCAATCGAAGCTGTTACTTCCATATCTATCACCAAATTAATTCTCCAGAAAACAGACGTCTGTTTATTACTGCTTGAAACCATTGTAAAAATGTTTTATCTAACGCCAAAGCCCGCTATTCTCAGGTCATGAAATCTCGTATTTTATCACAAAAATTAGGCTCTCGTGACTTCTGGAGAATCTTTAATAGCATTAATAATAAGGGCAAATCTGTTATTCCACCTCTCTTGTATTGTTCAGATTTTGTCACCTCACCTAAAGACAAAGCTGAATTGTTTGCCAAGAACTTTTCATCAATATCATCTCTTGATTCCACTAGTTGCGTTCTATCTGATATAACTGTCAAACAGATATGCATGACATTCATATCAATCCAGCTTCTGCATCTAAAGTGATTCCTTCTTAGACTCTTCTACAGCTTGTAGCCCGGACAACATACCTATTATTGTCTTGCAGAAGTGTTCTTCGGAGCTGTCTTCTATACTTTCAAAACTATTCAACAAGTGCTTAAGTCTTCTTTTCCAGTCTTGTTTCCAAGTCTTGTTTTCCAGCCTGCTGGAAAGCGGCTTTTGTTATCTCTATTTTCAAAACTTCTGGAGAGCAATCTGATTCGTCTAACTACTTTTCCATTAGTCTTCTTTCTATCATAATCAAGATATTTGAGTCTTTAATTAACAAACACTTAATCTCTGATCTTGAATCTAATCACTTATTTTCTGATCATTAATATGGATTTTGATCTTCTCGTTCTGCAGCTGAATTGCTAACAGTAATAACCAATAGGTTTTATTGTGCATTAGATAAAGTTGGAGAGATTAAGGCTATTGCTCTTAACATTTCTAAAGCTTTTGATAAAGTTTGGCATGCTGGTCTTCTCCGTGAGCTTTCTTTTTACGGTGTATCTGGTAAAATCTTTAAGCTTATTGAATCCTTCCTATCCAATCGTACTATAAAAGTTATCCTCAATGGACATCACTCTTCTTCTTATTCTGCAACTTTAGGTGGTTCCTCAAGGTTCAATTCCTGGCCCTATACTCTTTTTAATTTATATTAACGATGTTCCAGATATTCTCACATCTAAGGTGGCATTGTTTGCTGATGATACTACAATTTATTCTTGTCATGATAAGAAGCAAATACTCTCTGATTGCTAGGAGTGGGCATCTGAGCTTGAAAAGGATCTCACTTCTGCTACAGCATACGGCTCACAGTGACTGGTGAACTGTAATTCAGATAAAATTCAACTTTTTTCAGCCGATCTTTATCGCAATAATTTAGATCTTCCTATATTTTTGAACGCTAATGTACTAGATGAATCATCTACCCTTCATCTTCTTGGATTAATTCCGACCTTTCTTGGAAACCATATATCAAAATCGTTGCATAATCGGTATCAGCTAAGGTTGCATCACTTTATTGAGCTCGACACTTTCTTACTCCGGATTCTATTCTCTACCTATATTAATCTCAAATCCGTCCTTGTATGGAATACTGTTGCCATATCTGGGGCGGTTCTTCTAATAATGTCCTTTCTCTTTTAGAGAAGGTTCAAAATTGCATTGTAAACTGGTCTTACAGCCATCCTCCAACCATTATCACATCGTCGTAATGTTGCTTCTCTTTCTCTTTTCTACAAATACTAGAATGGGCACTGCTCTGAAGAGCTAGCGTCTCTTGTGCCATCTACTCAAATTCATTCTCATGTTACTCGTCATTCAATTAAGCCTCATCCTTTTTCTGTGACTAAGTGCTCCAAAAACTCTTATTCGTCTAGTTTTTTTCCTCGAACATCAGTTCTTTGAAAATCGCTTCCTTCATCTTGCTTTCCTGATTCTTATAATTTGAAATCTTTTAAGTCGTCTGTTAATCATTTTCTTGCTCCACAATCTTCATCTTTTCTCTTCCAGTAACTTCGAACTGTAATTAGTGATTGCTTGCAACCTTGTTGGAAGCGAAGATATTAAAAAAAAAGCAAAAGAAAAACTTTAAACAGAAACATAAATTACTGTGTTATATACTCTGTCCTCAACACCGTTAATGCAAGTTCTAGAAAATACACAAATTTTGCGATTTAATAAAAAGGTTATGTTTAAGTGAATTTTTTTAGCACAACTAAAAAATAAAAATAATTTTTTTTTTTATTTTCAGTCCTTTAGTATGTCTAAAATTTAATAAGGTTAACATTTTTTAAATTACTCAAGTTAAGGTATAAAATTTTGCCTAAAAGTTGAGGTATTATTTTTTGGTATAAAAGCTTAATGTTATACAAAGGTAAAAAATTAAATAAAAAAAGCAACATTATAAAGTAAGTTCTAAGTTACATATTTATTTTTCAACCAGTCGTATGTCTAAAAATATATCAAAGTTTAAAAAAAAAAAAAAAAAAAAAAAAATAGTTTCTTTAAGGTTGAAATTAGTTTTTTCGATTTATTATGAATGTTTTTACTAATTTGAATGTAATAAAACACAAAATTTGACATACGGCTCGTTAGTCTTTGAATTTTTTTTTTTTTAAGGTTTGTTTAAAAGTCTAAGTTAAAATTTTAAACATTTCTATGATATGCATCATCTCTTTTTTATAATGATATAATACCATAAATTACGAGAGATTATTGTAAATATATCTAAAAATAACGGGATCCCTTACCACTCGACATAAACATTTTTGTTTTTCCGGTCATCAAAAAGCCTTAAAAAACAAAAACCGCAAAATATTACCGAATACTTGACACTTAGGTGTTCGGCGTTAAAAGAATTGACAAATTGTCGGATTTTCTAGCTGACCATCTAAACCATTTTATGAATCAATTATAGAAGACAATATCAATACTTATTAGGTTGTAGAAAACTAGAAAAGTTGTGCTTAATAACTTTAAGTACTACTTTTTAAAATATTCTTCTTTTAGTTAAAAGCCAAATTATGTCAACCCTCATAATGTCGTCAATAAAATTTTTTTTATTTGGGACAACTTTTGCTAGGCATTATTCAGTTCAACCAACAATTCTTGAAAAAAAGTTTGTTTTAAATATAATATGAAGAAGGTCAGCCAAACTACTATAAAAATTTGGACTGACCTTAAACCACCTTAGTAGTGAAAAATTTCTGTAATAAACATTTCTACGGTATTTGAAAAAGGCAATTGAATTTTTTTCATAAAAACTCATTTAAAAAACAAGTTGAAATGCAAACAGTTCTGTACTTAAGCGTATTCGAAAAACCTTTTTGGGTTTAAAAATATCAGTTTAATAAATTTGACATGGTTGTTTACTTTTTTAATGATAAAAAAAGTGTTAAGGGTTGTTAAAGTGAAAACGTTACCGGTTTCTATCAGCAAAGTTAAAATAAAAAAATTTAAGAAAAACGAATTTTTTATATATTTTCTAGGCCGACGGGAGGCGTCACCCTGCATGGGACAGCAACCCTGAATGGCGCCCTCATTTATCAAAATTTCGTTATACTATATATGTAGGCCCTTATTTATTTATTTATTTTAAGTGCCTTCCTTTCATTTAGTGGCCCTGGGATATCTGCCTCCAGGGGCAAACTGTCTCTTTCGCCCCCCCCCCTTCCCCCCTGTCCTCTAGTAGGCCCTGTTTATTTTAATTACTTAAAGTAGTGAAATTATTAATATAAAATTGTTGATAAAATTTTTATTTAATTTACTAATATAAACCAGACTGTGTTAATGAAAAAAAAAAACAGGAAAAATTCGCTTTAACATCTTTTTGCTTTTAAACTTTTCGCTGCAACGACCCGCCACCAAAACAAGTATACTTTGTTGTTGTTATTTTTTGGCGCCATTTTAAGATTCATTTTAAAATTAGTCATTTCAAAAAAAATTATTTTCTTTTATTATGTTTGTTTGTATTGTGTGTACCTTCAAAATGTATACATTTTATTTATTTTTTCTCAAAAGATGATTAAAATTAAGATAAGAAAGTCAAAATCTAATTCTGAAAGGTTTAAAAGATTTTACATTTAACACTTTTTCAAAATTTAAATCAAAACATATTTGGAAAAATTTGTTTTGTATTTGAAAAAAAAAAATATTTTTTTTTCTTCTGTGCACTAAACTAAGTGGCAAAGACTTTACCTAAATGTAGCTAGATCGCCAACTACACAAAGCTAGATATTAAGTTTTTTGTTTTCACTACAAATTTTAAATAATAACATTTAAACTATAGCTTATTATTGATCAAATTTCTGTGATTTTTCTTTTAAGGTTTTGTTCAGTTTAGACTTGCTAATTTAAAACTAAAAACAATAACTTTGATATTAAAGTTTTTTATTCTTGTGAATAAAAATTATAAGAGTTATTTGATAAAAGAAAAATATATTCTCTATTTTATAATAAAAGATTCTGCTCATTTTCAGGAATATTATAAATTGGTTTTCTTGAAAATGGAAAAATAAATTTTATTTTATATAAATTATTCAAAAGAAAAAAAAATTATATAAGGAAATTTATATTGACAAGTGTAATAATTAAATTTTCTTTATATTTTTATATTTAGACATAAAAATTTCAAAATGGAAAGTACAGTTTCAGACAGGTGATTTTGTTTTTAACCAAATTTTTATGCGTTTTTAAAATTTTGGTTTGAACGTATTTATTCAAGTGTTTATTATTATTTATGTGCTTTAGAAAAAAGTTTTGGAGTTTTTGAAGTGAAAAGTAAATAGACAATCAAAAAAGCAAAATAGTATTATAATTTAGGTATGATTAAGTGATGATGTTATAAGGTATTAATTTCTGTTAGAATATCTTTTCTTGATTTGGATAGTTATTTTTTTTTGTTTGTCTAGTTTTGACAAGTTTCTTATTTTGACTTTTTATTTTCCTAATCAAAGTAATATTTTTTCTGTCCTTTTTTAATAAATGCTTTCTAAGAATGCAATTTTTGCATTTCTTTTGTGTGTGTATGTGTTCGGCTTCAGTTTTTCAGCCCTTAAAATCTTCTTAACTATTACTTAACTTTTCTGTGGCAACCTAGTTTTGAAGTACACTTAGCTTCCTGAAAATCTCTTGGTCAAGTGTATCTGATATAATTTTTAATTTAGTTAAACATTCTTCATAATGGCATAGCACATATTACTAAGTTTTCTTCATTAAAACAAGCACTTGTTTTTATCAAATGTATAGTTTACTTTTAGTTCAAAATTTTCAAATATTATATTTAAATCTATTTTATTATTAATTAACTAGGTCTTAAGATAGTTGTAACTTGTGTAAATATGGTTTTGAAGTTTTTAAATTTGTTTATTAGGTTTATTTATAATTAATGCATAATTTTGAGGAATATATATATATATATATATATATATATATATATATATATATATATATATATATATATATATATATATATATATATATATATATATATATTTATAATTTTGAAAAGTTGACAATATTTCTTTAGGAGGTCATAAATTAGGTAATAGAAATGTTTTATATTCCTCTTTATAGAACAAAGAATTTAAAAAGAAAATCCAGCAGAAGGAGTTCAATGGTAAGTCAATTTTTAGTCCATCCTCATCATCATGATCATCATTAGAGTTGTGATGCATTTTTTTGGTTCTTTTTTTTTTGGTCATTTTTTGGAAAAAAACGCAGGGGTCCATTTTTTAGGTTTTTTGGAGAATATTTAAAAACTTGTTATTTAACCTACTAAATTTAACTTTAATGGCAATATTCATATTTTAATTTCAGATTTAAATAGGACAATTAATACTGAAATTTGCCAAAATTATTTTTATTTTGGTATGCCTAAAGGTTAACATGGTCAGAGCAGTCCTGTGTAAAAACTTCTAAGATAATTTTATCTTCCTCAATTTTATCTTAATTGGTTTTAGGGAATTTCCATTTCTGTGTGTGATTTTTTATTTTTCTTTGTTTTAGCATTTAAAAGCTGGGACTTAAAGCAATATGAATGCTATTATGTTTTTCTTTAAAAACATTTATAGCATTAATGCTAAAATATTTTTATCATATTTTAGGTTACCTAAATAAATTAAATATATATATTTTGATCATTTTTTTTTTTTTTTTTTGCGTAATAATATCGCTACAGTTTGAAAATAAACAACAATTTTCAAAACGCTATTCTTTAGCTATAAAAATAGTTGATGACTGATATTTCTCATTGAAAATATATGAAATATGAGTTGTAGAAGTATGATATTTCACTTAAAATACTCACAAGCAATTTGTTTTCTTAAATAAAAATATCTACATGAAATTAACAAATTTACAACCGTGCGTAACTTCCGTGCGTGATAGTTCATGAACTGCATTTAAACGATTGCTGTGACTCTATGATACATAGTACAATCCTGTAACTTTCTGGAAAGCTTTACTAATGTTAAAACATTATTTAAAAAAAATATATTACACTGAAACTTATATTTTCCAAGGAATTCAAGTTTATTTATCTACTAACTACAATTTGAGCTTTTCTATTCTGTGCGTGATTCCACTTCAAACATAGATTACTCTTTGTTAACTAATGTATACCATTTTTTGTTTGTAAAATATTTATACAGGTTCGAATTAAATGAGAGCAAATTGGAGATTGCCAGTTTTATTATTATGAAAATAATAGATGAAGCATATACGAGTTTCCGTGCGTGATTTTTTGGAAATGCCCTTTAGTGTTAAATATTGACACACTAAATGTTATTTATTTACATTTATTATATTTAATTACATTTAATAGGAAAATAGAAAAATGTAGTCGGCAATAAATTGCAGATTTCAAACAGGATGGCAGTAGGTTGGCAAAAAAGTTTGCCACAAAGGGGTTACCATAAAACAATGAAACAAGGACAGCGATTTGGCATTAGGCATTGCCAAATGCAACCTTAATTCCAAGAGCTGTATTTATATATGTACATATTTTATTCTGATTCACAAGGCTGCAAGCAACCACTATTAAATTGGGAGTTACAATTAAAAAAAAAATAGTTATATAGCAAGGAAATGGTTGATAGAAGGCTTGAAGAATTGTAGATTGTATGAATCAAGAAAACATGAAGATGGGAGAGAGAGTTTCAAAGGGTTAAAATGCGGGAAAAGAAACTAGACAAAATTTTTTGAGTCCAACTATATTTACAATGCTTTTTTTTGACCTTGTATAGAAGAGAAAGAGCATCATTAGAAGAACCAGTTCAAATATGACAAAAGTATTCTATACAAGGACGAATATGAGAATTGTAGAGGTAGAGAATAGAATCATGAGTAAGAAAATGGTGAGCACAATAAAAAGAAGTGGAATTGATTGCTAATTTAGCAATCAATTGGATGTATGTTTTCATGAAAGGTCAATAGTAAATGATAATCCAAGAAAGTGTAAAGAAGAGGACTCAGTAAGAGGGTTTCCATTTATTAATTTAGGAATGTCAACAGTTTGCAGTAAATAACTGAGTTTTGTTGGATTTAAAAATTACAAACCACTGTGAGCCCCAATCTGTTACAGAAGTGAGATCAGATTCAAGATTGGCTTCCTGTTCTAAGTTATCAAAAAGAGAAGACTTTTTTTCAAGAGGGGTATAAGTTGACTTATGAACATAAAGAGGTACTTCAGATATAAGGTTGTCTGGAAGATCATTAATGTAGATGAGAAACAAAACAGGACCAAGGATAGAACCTTGAGATACACCAGAAGTTACTGGAATATATGTTTTGCTGTAATCATTTTTATCTGTTAAATAAGTAACCATGTTTTTAAAATCTTTACCATAAACAGCAACAGTGAAGTTTGTTATTATAGATTGTCTCCAATAAGCACTTTAAACTTGTTTTTGATGAATTCAGCTATAGTTTTTGCTAAACTCAAAGGGTATTAAAAATTCACCATTATATATCAATTTAGCTTGACTTTTTTAAATCTTGAAAGCTTTCAGCTTATCTTTTACAATGTAAAATAAAGTTTCAGACGATCATGCATATTTAGCAGCAAGTAAATATGATAAACACTGCTCGTGATACATATTAGACATATTAGAACTAAAACCAATTGTAAAATTAGAGGTACCAAAAACATTCCCACTAAAGTCATAATAGAATGTTTTGTTAAGTAATGTAGTGGGATACATGCTTAAACATTATAATATCATTGATAAAAGAGGTACCACTCAGATAAACAAAGACAAGATTCAATACTTCAAAATATGAAAGAAAAGTACAATTTTGGCTAAGTTTTAAAAAGAAATATTGCTTCAGAAAATATTTTGTAGAATCAGCAGTAACAAATTTCAGCATTTCCATCAAATGAATTAGTTACATTTTTACTAGGAATTAAACTGTAATGACTTCTTAAAATACTTGAAATATTTATACTAAATTTAAAATTTTTAAATTTAGCTTATAGCAGAGTACCATTTATCTAAAGCAAGCTTTTCTGCAATCTGGATAAATAATTTTAAAACCTAATAGGATTAAGAATAATCTTTGCTTTCTTTTATTCTTTACTAAATTGTTTATCAGTAATCTTGTCCTTGTGTTTGGCGTTGAGGTGACAAGTCACCTTGTGATATACCATGTTCCTGGTAGTACCGCACTCAGCTCGTTTCTCCATGCAGTGGCCTTGTTCAACAAGATTCGTGTTTTGGAGTTATAGAATTGAGAGAGGGTTGCAGTCACAACTTTAGCAGCCTCTCGAGGAGGTGAATTCAAAATTAAAAAAAAATTAAAAAATATATACATCATTTCTTGCAAAACAAACACATAAATATTCTTTCTTCACTTTGGTTAGGATAAATTGAACTAGATAGCCTAATATTTGAACTAAAATTGAGGTCTGTCTCCAAAAATAGCAACTCGATAGCAGCTATAACAGAATCAAGTTCATTCAAATTTTCAAAGTCTGTGCCATAAAATGTTGTTTAAAAAATATTTGATGCACTCTAAGTTCGATCACCCCATAAAGTTCAAGTTATCTTAAGAAGCCTATAGAAAACGGCTTGCAATTCCAGATTATTTAAATACTATGACTATGTTTTAAGGCACCGTAATGTCTATATATACATACATATATAGAGCTTTCAATCGCTCAATAATTTAAAAGATATCTTTGAGTTATTAAGCGATTTCTTTTTGTTCTTCTTGTTGGTAGTCAATTATGGTTAAGCTCTCCATACAAGGGGCAGATATAAAACCTTAGTTGCCTATTTATTTAAACCTCTAAACCAAATTAGCAAAATGGAAAAAGTTAAATGTTCCTTTTGCCATAAGATCATGTCTAAAAATTGAACTTGAACAACAAAACGCATGTTAACAAAATTAACATGTTGAATAACAAAAAGCATGTTAACAAAATTAGCAAGTGGCCTGGTATAGTACTATACTAAAATGTCTAGACTAATTTAAAAAAAAATGCTGATAAAAAAAATAAATTATGAATAAATAAATTATGAATTATCAGATAAAGGTGGTCTGGGAAACTTATTAAATAATAATTCAAAATTTTTAAATGTTCCTTGAAATTAAATTCAGTATAGGGCTTTTTTTATAAAGGCCTTCTAGCAATATATTTTTTTTGACAAATATAACAAACAAACAATGTAAGACTAAATTACTTCACGATATACTAATGCTCAAAGAAATAAATAATCTCCATAGATTGCTTATTTCTTTGACCATTTTAAGTCTGATATTAAATTGGCAGGTATTATATACTAATATATTTACAATATCAAAATAAAAATGGTAACTTTCTTATAAGATAAGAATAGTTTCTATATATAATGAGAGTATCACAGTTGTTAGGGAGTACAACATGACAAATAAACATTCCCATGATATATAACTAACTTATAGCTAATTCAATTTTTCCTTAAAAATTTAAGTTAAATTAGTGTTTATACATGTTATTGTGCTTTTAATGATCATATAATAAAAATATACTAGAATTAAGGAAAATTATTCCAAAATTTATGCCAAAAAGAGCTAAAATAGTTGCTTAAAAAAGCAGAATTACCAAAAAAACACGTTTTTTGACCTTTAAAATTGTATAAGGAAAAAAACACATTTTTTTCCATCTCTAATCATCATCATGATCGTTATGATGATAATGATCATCATCACACAGTGGGCCAAACAACTGTTTTCATAATTTTTGAACGCAAAGTGCTATGGGGTTGATTTAAGACTTTTTGGAAAGGTTTTTAGGTGGAAATTTTGGAAAAACTAAATTTGCTGCAGGATATTTAGGTCATAATTTAAAAAAACAAAATGTTGAAAATTTCATAAATTTTGCTTTCTTATAGATTTTAACAAAAATACATATAAATATTTATAAATATGTATGTATATTTTGTAATTCAAAGATAATATAGGTACATCAATGACAAAAACAATAAAAATTATCAAAAGAAGTACTAAAATACGTAATTTATTCATATGTTAACATTTTAAAGTATGTGTTGTCTTCAATTACAATGTTATAAGAGATATTTTGTTAATGACAATATTCATCAGAATGTCCTCATTCATACCAAAATTTGCAGAATGATTTTGACTTGTATCTCTTGTCAAAAAAAATTTGATTAGATGATATCCACATTCAGTTAATAGTGTCTGTTAAATTGACAATTTAGGAGTTTTTTCTTAAGAGTCTTGTATGTATCAATCTTAATATTTTGTTATTACCTTTTAACCCTGAATCATAAAGATTTCCCAAACCACTTTCCTCATTATTTAAAATTAGCTCCCAAGAATGAATTTAAATATAAAATTAATAAAAATTTTGTGCAATGATCTATGAAGTTAACATTCACATTTTCGTAAACTGCAGTCTAAGATTGTTTCTACATACAATTATCATATAAGCACTGCTTATATAGTGACATTTTTTCTTATATAATGCCAAAAATGACTTTTATGAATCATTTATACCTATTACATATCTTTTGAAACATATTTATGTTATTCAAACTAGTATATTTCCTGAACAAATCATGCTTTTGAATTAATTTTTTTTAATCAAATGGAAATTTATTTAGCTTTCAATAACAACTAACTTAAATTTATTTTGGTAACATTGATTTTTGAGCAATGTTCACTGTTTGTCCCACTGTTTTGCCCACTGCGCATCATGATCATCGTCATCATGATGGTAAGTATATGACACTCTGTTCCTTATTGTAATGTAATCAATGACACACAAATTTTTTAGAATTTAACTGTATTGCTATTTTGAAAAAAATTTGAGCAAAAACCTTACTAAAGGTTTTTTTTTTAAAAAAAAAAAAAAAAAAGTTTAAAGACCCTTCTAGAATGTTAAAGTGTTAAAGGGTTTATTAAAGTTTTTAAAAAACCCTTTAACTATTTTAAAAAGACCTACTAAAACAGGTATTTTCATAGCCACATACTTTTTTTTAAATATTATTGGTATATAGTTAGCTCATAGAGTAGTAAAATAAATACTTCATGTATATTTAATAGTTTTCATTATGTAGGAACTTTATAATAAAATAACAATACAAGATTGAATAATAAAAATAATATATTTGTCTATTACAGTCCCTTCTAAAGGCTAGAGACTTTAGAAGGGACTTGCATTGCAGTACCAAATGCTTAATCCTTAAAAATTATAATCTGTGATATTTAATACAATCAATAAATGGCAATTTTTGAAGGTGTTACTTAAGGTATACTATTATATGTGTAAAAAATCATGTTGTAATTAAATGTACAAAATAATCTAGTAGAGTAATTGAAAGCCCTGATAGTTGTCTCAAGTTGTCTAAGCCACGTCTAATTTTAGCAAGCTCTAGTTTCTTAGTTCTTTTAAAATAATATTTTAAAAACTTTATTAAATATAAGGTCATCAAGAAAAAAAAAAATCTTGCAATTGATTTAGATATTTTTTTGATTATTTTAATACTAATTCTTATTACTATGTTAGATAATGAAAGCAAAAATGGAAGCAAATGGAAACAACATGGTATTTTTATATTTTTTGTCTCATGTTTAGGATTTATTAATAATATTTATTTATGATTGGTTTATATTGGTTTCAAATAGATTTTTTAAATTTAGTTCATCTACTTTTTTGCTAGGGGTGCACTACAACAATGGACTTTTTTAAAATATTTTATTTGAAACTTGATAATCTCAGTTGTTTCATTTTTTGCTTAAAAAACTAACAAAACTTCGACCATTTGTTATTTATTTGTTATAAATTCCTTAAATTTATTTTTTTAAATAATATTGTATTGATGGTTTAAAAAATGTAAAGATATTTATTCCAAAAAAACTTTTTTTTTAATAAATAAAAATGTTATATTTTACTGAAATAATTGTTCAAATAATGGCATTATCATTATTAACAATAATCTAGCATTAAAAGTAAAATCATTGTAAAAAAAAATGGTGTGTGTGTGTGTGTGGGGGGGGGGGGGGGGGTAAGGTTTGTGCCTCCCCCTCATCCTACCCTCTTGCTATTGTTAAACCTGGTACCGCAACAAAGATTTTTAAATACAACTTATTTTGTATTAACTTTGTTTAGTTTTATCCAAAAGTAACGAGTTGATTTAAAGAAGCGTCTTGTAAAAGGAAATTCTTTGAATATATAAAATTATGAACGTATGTTACTTTAGCAGTCACCTATCCAGAAATTTTTTGGGCATACCAGTCTAAAAATCCTGCCTACATTTAGAGGACCTTTTTTAATGAAAAAATAAATTTTCAACCAAAATAATGTTACATTTATTACAACATGACAGCTCTAACGCCAACATCGATTCGTTGCTAAATTTCATTTATATGCTTTATTCGCTAACTAATATATAATAATAAAATCAAATTTATTTCCTTATTGCTTCTCCCATGAGTACCCTTTGCGAGTACTCGCAAGAAAAGTGTTAACGATAACATTTAATAAACGATATTTGTATGTTTCTTTTATATAGACTAAAAAAAAATTTATTACATAGCGTATTTATTGCAAAATAAGGTCCATTCATTCAAAATTTTAATTAATTCATTCAAAAGTTAATCACTTTTTTTTTTTGTTATTCTAATCCTACTTTTCAAATCAAGTTTTTTGGTGTGATTATTATAATGTTATTATGATTATTATAATGTTATGATTATTATAATGTTATTATGTTTTAAAAAACATTTTATTTAAAATATTTTTAATGCAGTTTTGCTGTTATTTGAAATAAGAAAGTTTAAAGCTTATAGAGTTTAATTGCATTGTAAATTACAGTTATAAAAATGTAAGTGAAGGAGAAACTTATATTAAGAGTATTTTAAACAAGTTAATATTTTTATTTAAAAGTATAAAATGCTAAGTGTTTTATATTTTAATCCAATTAAAACGTGCATTTTACATTTTAATTCAATTGTAACATATTCCATATTTTATCCATGTGAATTCGAATTAAGCATTCTGATTGACTTAAAATACATTAATAATCTGTTTTAAAAGTAATTTTTCAAATGTTACTTTTACTAAACAACATTAATAACAATTTTGTAATTATCATAACAAACTTTATCATCATAAATATCATAACAAATTTTATTACAAAACAGCAAAACAATAAATAATAAAGAATTTTTTTCTTTTAATTTTTTTATGACAAACTTGGTGCTAATATAAGATTGTTCTAAATTGAGTTTAGACAGAAATTTGTGAGCCCATACTGGTATACCGGTATCAAAATTGGCCTGGATACGTCACTGTTTAGTTACGCTAAGAAAAACTATTTTGTTTAAAATTTTTATAAATGGATGAGTTGCAACTACTATGATATTTGTAAATATTTATTGTAAATTGCTTAATAGTTATTATGCTTTTGTCTTGCATTCAAAAAATTATTGTCATTTTATTGAATAGACAATTACTATTTGAATACAAACATAAGCATTTAGTAAAATATTTACTATTTATTTAATTTTCAATTCATTTTATATATTAGCAAATCTGTTTATTTAAATTACAAACATAAAGTAACTTATGTTCACTTAAGGCACCTCCAACAATATAAAAGACACACAAAATAATGGTAATAATAAATAAATTAAAAAAGTATATAAGTAAAAAAAATTTTAAATAAATTTAAAAATAATTGTACTGATGACATGATCCTTAGTTATTGATTTGTGATAAAGTTATATAAAATTTTAAATTCGACAATGTTTACATTTAAGCAACTATGTTTTCTATAACTGAAATTTTCACAATATCCTTTTTTGCAATAACTTTATTTTGTTGGAATATAAAATAATTAATTGTAATGGAATTTTAAATCATTCAAATAAGCTGTTTAAATATAAGAAATTCATTTTTGTAAGAAGTAAATTGATGTAAATTTAAAAAAGTTTTAAAAATTGACATAAGTTTTTTTTGTCAATTAATACTATCAAAAAGTAAAAATCCAGTATTTGTAAAAAAATTCTTGTTATTGCAAAAGATCTAAAATGCAAGTTCAAAGTTTATCTGACATTGCTGAGATATTATTATATACAAAAACATTAAAGACAAGTTTCGCTGGAATTGGCTATATGAGGTTATTATGAAGAGTATATAAGATAGAGCTGGAGCAGTAAGTTTATTCCCTAACTAAATACTAAAATTTATAATTGTATCATAATGTTTTGGGACGATGCACAATATGTAGTAAATACTTTTATTATGGGAAGGTAAAAAATCTTTACTCAGCCACTCAAAATCTAAAATACATTGTCAAATCTATGCAACGATTAAGTCAAACGAAACTATACTGGTGTCATTTTTTATAAACATAATTTAAAATAAACATGTAAATTGCATACCGCACTCCAGATAATGTGCATATTGGCAGTACTTGTACATTTAAAGTAAAGCCTACTATTAAAACTATTGCAAGTTTTCAAGAACAGACATCAAATGCAGAAGTTATAACACATGCATTTATTTGTGAACACAATTTCCCAATATCTTTAACATCCTATATGATTGAATACGCAAAGGAAATGTCTAAAAATTCATGTGTTTTGAAAAATTTGAAACTGTTTAGAACTGCTTTGAAAAGAAAAAAAAAAAGCTGCAAGAAGGATTAGGTGAAGCTTTTCATGCTGAGCTTGTTTATGGTATGAAATTAAAAATGTTTTCCCTAACATAGATGAGTGCTTCTTGACAAAAAATGAGAAGGTTCTTGGTATACTTGTAGCAAATTTTTGCGACAAAGCTAATAGAGTTGTATTAAAACACTATGTGTCATTGTGACTTGTTATGGTAAACACCAAAAGGCTTTTAATGCATTTATTTATTTATCAAAGACGCAATTCCATTAAGTAATCTAGTTTCCAATATATCAGATTTTACCAATTATGTGCATTTTTAACAGCTGTTTCATTATAGTTTCAATAGGATTTAATATGTTTATATATGTTTTATACTATGGTGAGAAATAAACAAAAACCTTTTCTAAAAGAAAAGCAGAGATTTGGAAAAGAGATTTTCTTAACCTCTGTGATTTTTAAAGTCTAACAACACTAAAAGTTTTTAATCTTATCAGCGACTGATACTTTTTTTTTTTTATAGTTTTATGTTGTTTTTTTTGTTAAAACAGATAAAAATTATTAAACAGGAGGGGCTGGGGGAATCTTAATAAGCATGGGGTGGGTGGGAAAATTTTCTGAAAATTAATAAATTTCCCCTCCCATGCGCTACGCGTCGTTCTAATACAAAATGAGGAAAATGATATTTTATAGAATTTTACAAACTTTTTTAGAAATTTTAAAACAATATCATTAAATATAAACTTATTAAAATTATAAACAAATCTGCTATCATCTGATTCTTTGTTCTTTAGTTTTTTACAAAGTTTCTCAACATTCTAATAGCTGTTTTTAATAATTTGTGGCTATGAAAATAGCCATAATTTTAAAAATTCAACGCAGAACAGCTTATCAGTATAACATTTTAGTTCATGATATAGATCTTTCTAGATTAGTTAATTACTAGTTAAAATTAATTAAATTATTTCTTAAATATTTTTTAAAAACAAAAAACAACAAAACTTTGAATTATTATTATAAACTATATTGAGATTTCTTTGCCAAAAAACTACTAACAATAAAATAACATTAAAAAAAAACACTCAATAGAGGTACATATCAAATGTCACAAACAAATAATTAACTGTATCCCTAGGGTTTTCTGGAAAAAAAGAGGTGCATGACTAACTTGTGCAGTTTTGATTTCTTTGTTTCCGGTTTCAATTGCACTCTCAGACAAAGAACCTGATTGGATGATACTTAAAATACAGATTGTGACAGGTTTTTTTTAAATGTTATAAGTAATGATTACAATGTCCGCTCTTGTTGGTTGTAAAGTAGTTCTAAAACTTAATCCTAAAAAATGCCATTTAATAGTTGTGGGACATAAACATGAAATAACTTGGGCACATATTGATTGTAATCAAATTTGGGAAGAAAATGATGTAAAACTACTTGGAGTAACTACAGACAACAAATTAATTTTTAATAAACATCTCACTCAAGTCTGCACAAAAGCAAATCAAAAACTTTTTTTAGAAGAGTAGTTCAGTATCTTGACCTTCTCTAAAAGCTTTTTAACATTCGAAAACTTTTAGAGAAGAATAATTCTCAGTACATCAAAAAAATTTGCAATTTTCAGCTATAAAGATGTTCAAAATTAAAAATGGTCCTAACGAAAGCTTACTAAGTGACATTATATTTGTTAATAAGAAAACACTCAATACACAAAGTAATGCTTACTTTAGTACCCCTCAAATTAAATCGGAGTTGTACAGAAAACATTCACTTTGCTATCTAGGACCATTAATTTAGAGTTTGATCCCAATAGACATTTCTTCCTCAACCAACATTATAAGTTTTGAGAAAAAATATAGTGTAGAAGTTTGAATGCCCATGCAAACTATCTCATCAATAAAAGAAATGAATAAAATGAATGAATGAAATAAAAATAAAAAAATAATAAAGCTACTATAATAAGAACAAATTTTCATGTGGTCACACGTGGATCTCTAGCTGAAATGTGGTTAAAGGTCACATTCATCGGTTTATATAGTCAATATTTTACTGTGACTTAGTTTATATAATATATTTGTAAAATCTGTTGTTAAATAAAGTTAAATAATAATAATAAATAAAAGTTTATTTTTCTGACGTAGCGACACATTAATTTATGTTAATATTTAGGTTGAAATTCTTTCTATTTTTAAGTCATTCATTTTAATTTTTTAACAAAAAGAACCATTAGTTCTTTGGATTTAATATGAGCAAATCAAACTGCTATAAACAATTTTAACTTGTTTTATTAAGCCAAAGTTGATAAAAAATATAACTGAAACAAAGTTGAAATTTTTAAACCTGAAAGATAAAAAAATGTATGGCCATTCCAATTACATATACCGTGGAAGTAATGCTGAAAAATATTTCTCAAGAATAAATATTCGAAATCCTTCAGCATGATGAACATCATAGTTAACAAAAAGACAAATTGTCTTGATACTTCAACGTACTCTGCTATAGTTTCAGTTAAGTATCAATTATTAGCGAACAAGACCACACCACTAGGGTACTTTAAAACCTACTCTCACCTTGGTCTCTTGTATTTTGTTAGATGTAGTGTTTTTCCTAAAGCGTTTCCAAAATGCCATGCCTAGTGTTTTAAAAAACTGTTTGCAGGAAGTAACTCCTTTATACTACTACTCCAGGACAGGTCAGGTTCAGAATCATCGGGATCACCCTGCTACTGGTATCATGTAGCCCAGTACTACTGGCCTCATGTCTTGCTGCCTTGTAGGGTGTGGTTTTTTAGGCAAAAGCTAGGAAAAACAAACTCCGACTTAAAAATCCCCTGCCTTAGGGGCTCTTGGTTGAGTAAAGGCTAGAGATAGTGTATTGATAAAAGTACTCATCTTGGGCAGATGTTAACTGCATCCAGGTACTGTCTTGTCAAAAGGCAAAGACTTTCAGGGGTAAGCAAAATAATTCTGCTAACCAGCCTGGAACCCTCTCTTTATCTATTAGGCTGGCATAGATTTAAATCTGTGTTTCCTGCCTAGGATGATGAATGCTGAATCTTATTGACTCTACTCATAGGTTTTTACTGAGAAGGTTGCATAGCACATTATTTAAGAGGCCGTGCTTTATCTATGTATGAGTCAAATTCTCTTTAAACTCAAGTCATGCCAAAAGTAACCCAAAATTTTTAATATATAAAACCATCTTTACCACCTAATTGTTTTAATGTATGTTTTATAAATATTTGTGGTCTGCAAAGCAACCTTCCATCAGTTAAATTATACCTTTTGCCAAATTCACCAGACTTGTTTGCTCTTAGTGAGTCTAATTTAAATTCTGCTATTCCTTCAGATCACAGTGTTGATTGGTACTATCCTTTTATTCGTAAAGACACCAATTGTCACATGATTGGCTGTATACATATACATCAAATCACCTATTTGTCATGAAATCGGGTTCGAATCCTTTGACCATTCTATTATGTAATTTCACTTCGCGCCTCTTAACTCTATCACCTTTTTCTTTGTTCTTTATTGTTTTCCTTCTTCCCAAGACTGCACTTTTTTCGATGTAACTTCTGATCAAATTGACCATGCCCTCACTTTTTACCCCTCTGGCAATATTGTTGTTATTGGTGGCTTTAATGCTTATTGAATGGCTTGGCTCTAACGCCATTGACCCTGCTAGCAATAAAGCCTATAACTTCTGCATTCTCAATCTCTTACTCAAAAAAATAACAAAGTGGTTCGTTTTCCTGACAATCTTAATCACTTACCTTCACTCCTTGATTTATGTCTTATCTCTGACTAAAACTTGTGTTCAGTTTCTCCCTTTTCTCCCTTTGGTGGTTCTGACCATGCAATGATCTCTATAAATCTTTCATCTTGTATTTCTTTTTTGACTTACCCTATCATTGCACTACTTCCTACTACCCTAAAGCTGATTGGGATTCTTTTCATAATTTTCATAACGATCATTGGGCTGATCTTTTCTCTCTCAGCTGATAAATGCGCCTCCTAAGTAACCTACTGGATTCAAGCAGGAATGAAAGCTTTTATTCGTTTTTGTATGTTTTCAAGTCAGGCCTCATTTTAATCATGGTTTCACCTTGTGTAGCTGCTATACTTTGTCTTAATCATTTTTTACATCATTTTCAAAAGAACAACTCTCTTGAGAACAAACAGCTATTTACTATTGCAAGAAATCAATGTAAAAAGGTGCTGTCTGATGCTAAGCTCCATTATTCTTAGTTTGCCAAATCTCGTATCTTATTTCAAAAGTTAGGCTCTAGAGACTTTTGGAAAACCTTCAACAATGTCATTAACAAGGGAAGGTCTAACATTCCATCTCTTATTTATGGGACTGATCTTATTACCTCTCCAAGTATAAGGCAGAACTGTTTGTGAGAAACTTTTCTTCAAATTCGACTCTTGAACATTATGGCCATTCTCTTTCTTCCATTACAATTAAACAGGTTAACCTATTGTTAGACATTCAAATTGCTCCAGCTTCTTTTGCTAATGTCATATCTCAATTAAACTCTTTTACAGCTTGTGGTCCAGACAACATCTCTGTCATAGTCTTACAAAATTGTTCTCCAAACTTTCTTTAACTACTTCTTTATCTCTAACTATTTAAAAAGTGCATGAATAAGTCTTGTTTTCCTGCCTACTGGAAAATGGCATCTGTTGTTCCAATTTTCAAAAACTCCAGTGGACATTCTGACCCCAATTGTCTATCTAATCGGTATCTGGGAAAGTTTTTGAGATTATCAAATCTCAAAGTTTTGTTTCTTATCTTCTAGACAACTTTCTAAAGTAGCTCTTTTTGCTGATGACTCAACTTTATACTCCTGTCTTGACAAAGAAACCCTTGATTCCATTATCTACCTCTACAAATCTTTTATTCCTCCCTGTATGGTATACTGTTATTATATTTTGGCTGGTTCTTTTAATGATGCTTTTTCTCTTCTAGACAAGGTTTAAAAGCGTATTGTAAACTTAGTTGGACCTGCTCGATCTGCTAAGCTTGAGCCTCTTTCCCATCATCATAAAGTTGCATCATGGTTGCTGCTTAAAGGAGTTCTTATCTCTACTAAAACTCATTATTGCTTGACCCATTATTCAGCTATGTCTTATTTGTTTACTGTATCTGTCCCTGCGCATTCTTGAAACTTTTATTTGTCTTTTATGACGTACATTTTCATTTTTTTCTGACTCATACAACCTATAACATTTAAAGTCTTCTGTCAACCATTTCCTTGCTCTATAACTCTATTCTATTTTTCCTAGTAACCTCCAACTTAATATTGGTTGGTTGCAGCTTTGTTGAGCGTGAATCAGAGTTTATATATATATATATATATATATATATATATATATATATATATATATATATATATATATATATATATATATATATATATATATATATATATATATATATATAAATATATATATATACACATAATATATATAATATGTATATATATATATATATATATATATATATATATATATATATATATATATATATATATATATATATATATACATACATACATACAGAAGCAAGTTGAGCACAGTACTACCGGGGACTTAGTGGGGATCAAACTCAAAACTTTTCACTTATGCAGCTAGCACTCTACTACTATACCGACTAGTGTTTTATTTTTGTAACTCATCTTAATGTTTTAACTTAACAGGTTTTTCGCATTGAAAGAAACTAACAATGTTGTTTGGTTTTTTTCCTGGTTTCTTTTTACTGTTTTTAATATACTTCTTAGGTTCATTTCTAACAGCTACAATATAGATATTTTTTAAAAGTATTATTGATATATTTCATGTAATGCTTATTTTCTCAAGAATTATTTTGTTATCATTGTGTAAAGAGTTACTTGCTTTGTGTTTTCTAAATTAATTTGTAATTTTAATTAGAGTTTATTTATATCAGTAATAAATAACTTATTTTCTTTTTCTTTTTAGGATGAGACCAGGTTGGTTCAACATCATTATATTTATAACAAAGTGTCACATTCAATTTTAAAATAATTTAATTTGTCTTAGTGAGCTGACACTAACTAATCAGAAGAAAACAAAAAAGAGAGTTAGCTTTTCTTCAATGAAAAGTGTTAGGTAAGAATATTTACTACATTAACAATTTTTATATATTTTTTATATAAAAATAATTACAAAGGATTTCAAAATTAGTTTTGATAACCTTAATTTAAATATATGCTTACTTTTTTTTTTTTAAATCTAATATTATTTAAATTTATCAGTCAATGACTTCAACTTTTATTTGAACTCAGTTTCAAAGCCAGTAGCATTAATATTCTCATTAATATGTGCATATGAGTTTGTATATTTTTCAACCGTCTGATATTATACTTAAATTTATATTGTAAAGGTGTAGAAATTAAATTTATATTCACAGTTATTAAATTAAAAACAGTTTTTGCATTAGAAGTCAATTTTCTATGTAGATTAAATTTTTTTTTTGTACAGCCAGCTCAAAAAAAGCTTGTAATCCAGTTACAGGCTTGGTTGGGAATCGGGTGTGATTCCACTCTATTCCTGACCAAGCATAAAGTAGTTAGTTGTGACAGCTTGAATTAAGTTGAATTAGGTTAAATTAAGCATCACCAGGGATTATCTTTTTCGAGATATTTCCGGAATTCCAGATATTTTTTTCAACTTTTAGTTTTTCCTGATATCCAAACTGTTTTCCATATATACAAGTTTAGGTTTATATTTTTGTAATATAACATGTTACAACTAAAAATCCAGACAAATTATGTAGCTTCAATTTATGTCTAACAATTTTTATAATTTTATAATTCTACCTTTTATTTTGCAAATTTATTCCTCTACAATATACCAGTCTTTTTTTTCAGAATCTAATTCAACATGTCTAAAAGATTGAATAATCAAGAGGCATTCCGTAAACGAGTGTACACTTTTCTGGATTTGCATCCAGAAGAGAAGAAAATGTTTGTTGTTAATCATTTTTGTATGGAAATCTACCATGTACAATATAATGCAACAAAAGGAGATCAATATAGGACCAACAAGAAAAGTTGAAAATCATGCAAAAAAAAGCCTAAGAAACCGATAAAGCGAAAAAAAAAGACGAGCACTCGGTATCATAAAAAAACTTAAGTGTCAAAAATAACATTGGCTCAGAAAGCTGCTGTGCATCCAAAGTGCCATAAATTAGTTGCACTTTTCCAGAAAAAAATTGTGATAATTGATGATGAATTGTATTTTCCTTGGTGCTACACAGAGCTTTCGGGCAATTTAGAATATTGTACTTCTGATCCCAACACAACTCCTAATGAGGTCAAGCTCAAAAGAAAAAGCAAATATGAGCCAAAATTATTAGTTTGAAAAGCCTTGTCAGAGAGAGAGGTCTCAATACATTGCATCACTCCTATGGGTCAAGCAGTGATAAGGATGTGTACTTTTCCAAATGCATGGTTAAAATAAAGAAGTTCATCAACAAGGTTCATAAAAACAACAAAGTTGTGTTCTGGCCTGATCTAGCATACACACACTATTTAGACAAAGTACAAGATTACCTTAAAGGCAAAAATATTGAATATGTGCCAAGAGACATAAACCCTGCTAATGTACCCGAATTATGTCCGATCGAGGATTTTTGGACTGAAATTAAAATATTCAGACAATTAGCAAGCAAAAAATCTCTCCCAACTAAGAAATCAAGTAGAGTATTGTATGAAAAAAATCTATCTAAGTTATATAGGCTTGGGGCGAGTACCTTTACAAGGTTTGGCTGTGTTGGGCAAAATGTGCTGATAAACAAATAATTTTTTTTATTTTGTAAAATGCAAATCTTTTGTTAATTTGCTTTTTAAGTTTTAAAAATTGATAACTCCGTTCAAGAGATATTCATTTTCAAAGATTTTCTGGATTTTTGGTTGTAACATGTTATTTGTTTTTTAAGCTTTTTCACTCATCACTTATATAAAAATTAGGAAAAGTTTGAAAAAAAATCTGCAACATTTCAACCTAAAGAAAAATTCGGAGGAAAATAAGGGAAAATATATTCCGGGTTTTTTCCGGATATTAAACCCAAACAATTTTCCTGATTGTTCAAATATGACCTGGATGATCTATGCATTACAAATTGTGATATCTGAAAAAATATATTAATCTTCAAAGTTTTAGTTAATGCAAAACCCTGTACTTTTTTTTCATGGGACAAATTAATTTAAATTTATTAGCTATAAAGTTATAAAAAACAAAACAAAACAATAAACTCATAACTACATATATAATCCCAACTTTTATGTAAAGCAGAAATGCATCTACAAAAAATAGAATGGATACTAAATATTATTAAAACATTCATAAACTCTTACATACAGTGCTGGCCAAAAAGATCCGACCGCGCATTGTTTATCTATGTATACACTATACATTGTAGTGTAGGCGCTTTCCTCGGAATTTCACTATCACGCTTTGCATGTATGATTGGCTAGTTATCAGCCAATCAAAATAGTTGTACCATTGTTATATATACCATCGCATGCGTGGCTGTGAATTACTATTTACATTTGACTATGGCAACAACATCACCTGGAAAACATGCTAAAATACAACTTTTGATGGAAGACGAGAAGTCTGAACGTGCAATTGCCGCACGTTTACAAATGCCAAAGACAACGGTTCATGATGTCATTCAGCACATCAAGTCAACAGCCACCAGCACTGCAGGAAGATCCAGAGGCAGACCGAGATGTACCACATCAAAAACTGACGCTATGATCCGCCGTGCAGCCACAAAGGACCCACTGGCATCATCTTCACAAATTCTCAATGAACTGCCTCTTGATGTGAGTGTGAGCTCTCGCATCGTTCAGCGACGTCTTGTGGACGATTTCAGTCTTCGATCCTATCGCGCTGCATTAAAGCCATGGCTATTTCAGAAAAATTTTCGTGACCGCCTCAAATTTTGTAAAGCACATAAAAATTGGACTGTGGCAATGTGGCGATGTGTCATGTTCTCAAACGAATTGCAGGTGAAACAATTTGCTACGCATAAAGTGAATGTTTGGCAGCCACCAAACACACGCTACATGCCCGTTATGTTGCTCCAGTGGTAAAACATTGCCCTGCAATTATGATTTGGGGAGCAATTACTGCCAGAGGTCGAGTGGGAATCCATCTCATGCCGCCAGGTGAAACTATCAAAGCTGTTAATTATTTGCAAATAATAAAGGAAAATGTTCCTATTTGGCTCAGAACCGGCAACTGTGACATCTTTATGCATGACGGCGCGCCATGTCATCAGGCAAAGATTGTCAAGACATGGTTTTAAGTGAATTCCATCAATGTTCTTGCTCCGTGGCTTGGCTCATCACCGGATTTAAACCCGATCGAAAATTGCTGGGTAAAATTGAAAGCAGAAGTAGCAAAAGCAAACTCGACGTCAGCGACAACTTTGAAGGAGGCTATACTGGAGGCATGGTCCCAAAAACTAAGGCCTGATTACTGTGACTCTCTTGTTGCCTCTATGCCTTAAAGAATAGAAGCTGTCCTCAAAGCCGGAGGATGACATTCGAGGTACTAGAAACTCTTTTCTGATATGAACTACTTGTTGGTTTCTTCGAAAGTGTGTCATTGACTTATGTGAATGTTGTTTATTGCGTTTGATTCAATCATATTATCATTAAATTGAAGTGGTATTACGCTTTTATCTAAAAACCTTTGTGGTCAGATCTTTTTGGTTAGCACTGTATACGTACTTTTATAAACAGTTTAGCATTTTTAAACTGTTACTAATGGTCTGGAAAAATGCCCATTAAATTTAAAATCAACTAATAAAAATTTTTCATTGGTTGATTTTAAAATAAAAGAATTTTTTTCCGGACCATTAGTAATAGTTTAGCTATGTTACACTGTTTGGGGTATGTACGCAAGTAAAGTTTATTTAGATTTAAGAAAAACAGCATTACTTATGATAAGTAACATGATACAGGTCATTCTATAAATCATGCATGTAAAGGAATTGCTGAGCTGAAATAGACAAATATGTTGTTATGTTAATTTACTTTTTTTGTCTTGTATGTCCATGGGTGAGTATTTTATTTTAGACAGCTTGGTCACAACCTTTTGCAAGTTTTATTATATTAAGTGTTGCGAAAAAACTAAGTTTGAAAAAAAAAAAAGCAAAACCAACAAAATAAGAAATTAAAATAAATTCAAAAAAGAAAGAAAAAAAATTACTTATTTTTTTTCTTTTCACGTAAAGTTAAGCAATTTACTCAGTAATTGCTTGGCTTAATGTGAATAAAGACTTAAGCAAAATTGCTGAAATTTTTATTCATGTAAAGCTGACCGATAACTGAGTCATAGCTATTATTTTTTATTATTCACCCGGCCTAATATTACAAGTATATAATGTCCCTTGATGAATACGTCTAAGTGATGCATGCGTATACTTTTATGTATAACTTTTTATATTATATAATTAAATTTATTTGTTCATAAATATATGGACGTTTAGCTTATTTGGATAAGGCGTTTACTTCATACATGTAATGTCGGTGGTTCGAATCCCACTACACTTATTTTTTTAAATTGTTTTTTTTCTTTAAATACTAAAAAATATTTGTTTAGGGATCGTCCATAAATTACATACCCTCTGATGAGGGAGAGGAGGTCTGCAATAGGCTTATATGAGTTAGGGTACTCAAAAAAATTTATAGTAAAATGATGTGCATAGGAGAGGGGGGGGGGTCAAAATAAAATGACTCTAGTTAAACTATTTATAATAGTAAGTCTTAAATAGTTATGCTTAATTTTAAATATTATAAAATAGCGAACTTTAGAAATTATTAGTTCTAAATATAATTTATTTTGTTATAGTTAAGTTTTTTTTGTTAAGAATTCTTTTTTTTTTTAAGTCAAGTTTTTTATGTAATTGTCCCCTGTAAGTCAAGTTAAGCTTTTTTTGCACATTTTTGAAATGTTCTCAAAACATCTAAAAAGCAAGTTGTTGCAACTAAATATTATATGCCCAGTCAGGAATGAAGTGCGATCATGCTTGCTTCCTGACCAAGCTGTGGTTATATCGGAGAAGCCTCCATACATTTGTCAACAAAGATAAATCTGAGCACCTATTTCATGTTTTCATTTAAATTCATCGTTAATTGCAATTAAAACTATTGTAATTTAACTATTATTTAAAAATTTTCGATATTGTCCCTACTAAAAAATAAAAAAGTGTTTCATGTTAAATGAGAAAATCTTTTTTTAAAGATTTTCCCATTATTCAAAATTATATTTCAGGTTGCTCAAGACCTTCAAGAATATTAAGCAGGTCCATAATATTTTCAAAAATAAAATTGATCAAATATATGTCAACAAAGTCACAAATTAGATATTTAATTTTCGTATGGAATTTTATTGTTTGGTAAACCTCCAAATTTCTAAAATGTTCTGTGTTTATATCTTATTATACAACACTGGATAATTTTGAAGTTGTTTTCATCATTCCAGCATGCAGACACAGATAAATAATAAATACAGTAAACAGATACAGAATAGTATTATTTATCTGCTAACTGTGTATATTATTTACCTGTATCTGATAACTGTATATATTATTATAATATATACAGTTAGCAGTTACAGATGAGGTACTACAACATCAGTCTGTTACTGAAAGCTATGTTTTTAAATAAAATTATTGACCAATAACCATAATAGTAAATAATCAAAATGTATGTTAAAGATATTTGTAAATAAAGCCAGGGTAATGAACAATAAAATATTTGTGATAATTTTAGGTTCATACAAACTAACAGAGTTCCCACTCCTTGAAAACCTTAAATATCCTAAACAAAGTTAAAATTTGACTGCTCTCCTTAATTTCTCCTTTTTTTTTTAATCATCTAGGAAATTTTATTAATGTGAATAGATTATACTTATCAATAAAGAAGAAAATATATAGTTTTTTGATAGTTTCCAAACCTATATTTCTATTATATATACAGTAATGGACAAAACATTTGCAACCAACATCGAACAATGCTAAAAAGTGTTCCTAATTTTATATGTCTTAAAAACAAAACAAACTATACTACCACAGCAAACAGTAAAGGAGTCTGGAGTCATAGCATGCCATGACTTAACAAATCAGCTCACACAGGCAGAATTTCGTTGACAAGTGCCATTTTGCAGCAGACAAAATAAGTGCAACTTTTTTGGTTTTTTTTATTTTCTTAAGTCTGGTCCGTGTCAACGTCGCAGAAGTTTTTTAATAATTAAAGAAAGTATCCAGAAGTTTCCGGAAGTTTCCAGAAGCATGCAGAAGCTTCCAGAAGTTTCCAGAAGAAGCATCTGGAAGCATCCAGTAGCATCCAGAAATATCCAGAAACATTCAGAAGCATCCAGATGCATCCAGAAGCTTCCAGAAGCATCAAAAAGAAGCATCTAGAATCTTCCAGAACAGGTTCACACAGGTTCATTTTACTATATAAGAGACATGTAAATCGACATGTAATTCAGTCAGTATATGGAAGTCAATCAGTCAGTATTATCAAGACAGTTTATTGTAGTGAGTTTTATCAAAGTGTTTTATCGAAGAACATCAATACAAGAAGTGAAATACAAAAAGTGTTTTATTACATCAAAACAGTCCACATCCAACCAAAACGTTATGTTCCACAGAGCATTATTGTATCATCACAAGGTAAATGTAAAACGGTAAGCCTTGAGAAGCGTGATTATTTATTTTTATTATTTTTATGACTTCAAGTGCAAAAATGGCTCCTGATAGTCTTGGATTGGAACTAAGAAAGAAAATTATTGGCGATTACGTAAGTGGAATGTCACAAAAAAGTATTTGTGATAAATATCGCGTGAAAAATGACCGTATCAAGACTATGTTCCAAATATCGTTCTACAGGGAAGTTGGGAGCAGATAACAAAGGTGGAAGATTGTGTTCCACCACTTCTAGAGAGGATTCTATGATCGTCAGATCCGTCAAGAAGGATCCCTGGATATCATCAGTCGAGATACAAAAGCAATTAAAGCTGCCTGTATCGGACCCAACAATCAGACGACGTGCTGTTGAAGCCGTATTGTTTTCTCGACGCCCTGCAAAGAAACCGCTGATTTCACTTAAAAACCAGAAGAAAAGACTCCTGTTTGCTTCATCTCATATTGACTGGAATGTGCAGAAATGGCGAACTGTCCTGTTCAGTGATGAATCGAAGTTCAACATCATTGGGAGCGATGGCATTTGTCGTGTACGTCTGGAAAACGCCTCGATTTACGTTACTGCCATAAGACCGTGAAGCATGGTGGAGGCAATGTAATGGTCTGAGTGTGTTTTTCTGCTAACGGTCTAGGTTCCAATACATCGAAACGATGGAATAATGGACCGTTTCATGTATAAAAATAACCTGAAAGATGTTATGTTACCTCATGCTGAATGGAATATGCAAATAAAATGGGTTTTTCAGCAAGACAACGATCCGAAACACACTGCAAAAGTAGTCAAGCAGTGGTTTCAAGACAACCACCTATCAGTGATGGATTGGCTGCCTCAATCTCCGGATCTCAACCTTATTGAGAACCTGTGGAAGATCGTCAACTGCAGAATTAATCGTGAAGGTGTTCGTAATAAGGATCAACTGTTTAAACCAATCCAAAAGGCCTGGGCAGCGATTCCACAAAGTTTCATTGATCACCTGATCGAATCTAGAGGGAAATCAACTTTTTTTAATACTTTTGATTAATTTATTAATTTTCGTGTACAAATAATGAACTTTGTGATGAATAAAGCTTGAAGAACTTTGTCTCTAAACAGTTACATAGTTATTTCTATATATTGAAAAAATGAAGCACTTTTATATAAAGAAACTAAATTAGCATTATTTGGTTGCACTTGTTTTGTCCGATACTGTATATTTGTATTTGTATATATGTAAAGTAATACATTATTTTAAAATATTTTTTCAGTTTATATTAAACATTTATTAAAAAAAGTTAGATTCTGTTTTTAATGTAATTGTTTTCTCCTTAATTCTCCTTACTTTTTCTTTCAAAAAATTGTCGTTCGCGACCAAATCTCCTTAAATATTAGGAAAATATCTCCTTAAATCTCCTTAAAATCCTTATTTTAACCTCAGTTTTAATAGTGGGAACCCTGACTAAGCAGGGATGGAGTATCTAGGGCATGCAAGCAGAGATGGAGTAGCTAAAGCAAATATTCTAAATATTGCTCAATTTTGTGCCAATTAGTGAAAAAAATAGTTAGACAATTCATAATAAATTATTTGGTCAATAACAAATTGCATTCCAAATGTCAACATGGGCTCTTTTCAAAAAAAAGGTGTGTCAAATTTTTTGGAAACTTCTTGACTCATTAAATCAAATAAGGTTTTGTCTATTAGGCTGCTGTAAAGTATGATAAACTGTAATCTTCTAAATAAGCCTTTTATTGCGGCAAATCGCAAACAACTTATAATACTTGACAATTTGGTTTTAAACTAATTTAGAATTGCAAACAAGTTATAGTACTTGACAATTTGATATTGATGTAATGATTTATAAGAATATCAAATGTTGTTAACAAACTTTACAACGATGGGAAAGAAGCTTAAGTTTAGCAGATAGAGGGGGTCCAACTACATTTGCGATGCATTTTTGGACCTTGTTTAGAAGAGAAAGGGCATCAATAGAAGAACTAACCCATATAGGATATGAGGATGACTTTGATAAAGCAGTTAAAAATAAATGATTTGATGATCTCAAAAACTTTCCCATATACACCATCTGAAGCAAGCTTATGAAGAATACCAGCATCCCAAACTTTGTCAAAAGCTTTAGATATGTCAAAAGCAATACCCCTAGCCTCTCCATATAATGCACGATAAAATCTTTCAGTTACAGCAATTAACAAGTCAGTGGTAGAGCGAGAGGATTGAAAACCATATTAATTGTCTGACAGTAAGTTATTTGACTCAAGATGTGATGTGAGAAGTTTGTTGATCAAAGACCTTGCTAATAACAGAAAGAAGACTGATCATACAATAATTGGAGGGATTGAAAATTGGAACAACAGATGCCATTTTCCAGCAGGTAGGAATACAAGACTTAGTCAAGCACATATTAAATAGTTTTTAGAGAATTGAAGCAAGTTCTGAAGAACAATTTTGTAAGACTGACAGGAATGTTTGAGATATGGCTTTAGCAACAGAAGCTGGATTTATATGTCTAACAATGGGTGAACCTGTTTAATTGGAACGGAAGAAAGAGAATGGCCATAAGATTCAAAAGTTGAATTTGAAGAAAAGTTCCTCGCACACAGTTCTGCCTTATCCTTGGGAGAGGTAATACGATCAGTCTCATAAATGAGAGATGGAATATTAGTCCTACCCTTGTTAATGACGCTGTTGAAGATTTTAACAAAAGTCTTTAGAGCCTAACTTTTGAGATAAGGTTTAAGATTAAGTGAACTGAGAATAATGAAGCTTAACATCAGACAGCACCTTTTTACATTGATTTCTTGCAATAGTAAATAGCCCAAGGACTGTCGCAAAGAAAATTACAAAAAGAATCCCATGTATGTATGTATGTATGTATGTATGTATGTATGTATGTATGTATGTATGTATGTATGTATGCATGTATGTATACACCACTGATCACAAGTTGGGGTTCACTTGCTTTATTTTTTAACTAAGTTTTCTTTATTGCATAAAAGTGAAACTCCTTCCATTCTAGTGTAACATTAGTGTAAAGAATTTATTATGACATTTTTATTATAAAGAGATTTACACACCTATTTGTGAACATAGAATATATGTTTATCATGATTACAATAATGAATACTTTGTATATATATATATATATATATATATATATATATATATATATATATATATATATATATATATATACATATAATGAATACTTTATATATATATATATATATATATATATATATATATATATATATATATATATATATATATATATATATATATATATATATATATATATGTATATATATAAAATAGGGTATATTTTGCTGTTATATTCGGGTATGTTTTGCTGTAATAATTGGAGATATTTTGCTGTAATATTAAATTAATTTAAGGTTTATGGAACAACTGTTACGCACATTCAAATAATTTAAATAATTTTGTCCAAGAATTGAAATTTGAAGAAACTTATATACTTTATGTTTTGATTGAAAAAAAAAGGGTGAAAAAACAGAGCTAAATGTAAAAAAACTAGCTGTTATTGTATTACAGCTACTGTATATGGTATTACACAATGAAGGTTATTTAATAGAGAAAATTGTTTCAAAAATCAATGTTTCTTAAAATGCAGTCATTACAGTGTTGCAAAGAAAGCACGAAACTGGTTGTAATCGGAGTCATCATTTTTTGATACATTTATCTTTGTTCAAAGTAAAAGAAACTGTAGTTTAAATGCTCCTGAATTTGCCATGAACTTAATTCCATGCAGGAATCAACAAGATCTGTTTCAATCGTAAAACGATGTCTTCATTACTACACAAACTAAATAAATTCAAAAGATTGAGATGTGCAAAAATGCATAAATGTTGAACAATACAACGTGGGTCTCAAATTTTGTTCTTCGATGAATCAAATTTTGAAATTTTCAGAAAGCGACGACAGTATGTTCTTCGATTAATTGGAGAACGCATGATAAAACTGTGTGAATTTAACAATCAAGTATGGTGGAGAGTCAGTCATGGTCTGAAAATACTTTGTTGAAAACAAAGTTGGTGACTTTGTGCAAACTGAGGGCATTAGAAATAAAAATACCACAACATTCTCCATAACATGCAATTCTGTATGGAAGAAGAATTGTGGTTCACAGGTTTATTTTTCAACAAGACAACAATTCTAAAAACATTTTTAAATTCTGCCAAAATTATATCACGGTAAAAAAAACAACAAGAAGATCTAAAATATATGGAATGGCTTTCTCAGTTGTTTGATTTAAACCAATCGAATTGTTGTGGGACAAGTTGGAGAGAAAAGTGAGAAAAATGCAACTAATCAAAAACACCTTTGAGTATTCATACATGCTGGATTCAAATATCAAATGAATCATTGCAGAATTCAATTGTAATGATGCACAGAGTATGTGCTGCTGTGATAAAGGACAAAAGGACAATACTTTGAAGAATCAAAAGTTAAAAAAAAAAGACTTTTTATGTCATCTTATTTTGTTAAAGGTTCTATTGTAAACATATATATATATATATATATATATATATATATATATATATATATATATATATATATATATATATATATATATATATATATATATATATATATATATACAGAGGCGTAGAAAGAATTTTTTGGTGTTTGAGATAGGTAACTTCTAGACATGGAGCAAACTCCAAACATTTATATGTTTATACTTATGTCAAATAATGACGGTTTGCAAAAAATTGCGATGATTGGAAGCTGGGAACAAAAAAGCCCCAAAATTTTCGCCCCCCCTGCCCCAACCGGGAGAGCAACAAGTTGATGAAGTATTTTTTGTACTATTCTTAACTAGACTTATATTCATCGATAAATTTTAAGTTTCATAGTATTATCTAATAGCGTTTAGAAATTATTACCATATAAAATTTGCAGCCCCCTCAAGTTGAGGGGGGTTTAAACTTTATATGGTCATAATTTTTGAACGCTAAAATATTTTAAAATGAAATCTAAAATTTATCGATGAATATAAGTCTAGTTAAGAATAGTACAAAAAATACTTCATCAACTTTATGCTCTCACGTTTGGGGCAGGGGGGGCGAAAATTTTGGGGCATTTTTGTACCCAGCCTCCAATCATCGCAATTTTTTGCAAACCGTCATTATTTGACATAAGTATAAGCATATAAATGTTTGGAGTTTGCTCCATGTCTAGAAGTTACCTATCTCGAACACCAAAAAATTCTTTCTACACCTATGTATATATATATATATATATATATATATATATATATATATATATATATATATATATATATATATATATATATATATTTTTTATATATACTTCCCCTTGAAGTATATATAAAATATATATACTTCAAGGGGAAGTTAATTGTTTACTTGGATTTCTCCTGCCAACGGTTTAGTAAGTTTGTTAGAAATTTGTCATGCTTGTTCTAAAAGATATATATTTAATAAGATACTTTTTAAACTTTGTTTGCTTTAAAACACTTTCAAGTATTTAAAAATAATTTTATATTTTAAATACTTTGTTATTGAGTTTTTTGTACATATACAACCCTCGGAATTAGGGTCGGCTGAATGCCGACCCTAATTCTGAGGGTTGTATATATATATAATAATTTTATTATTCATCAGCATTTATGTATATAAGTTGTATTGAGCACAATTAAGTTTTTACATTAAAGCACAAATAAAGTTTATCAGAATTTGCGCATCTTTTAAAATTTATATATAAGCATCTATATTTATTTTTATTGCAATTTTCTGCATTAAGAATTTTTTTTTATATAATAAATTTATTTATAATAATTTCTGTATTGTTTGTATTGATTTCTGTATTCATTCAATTAAGTTCTTTGTTTTGTTTTTTTACATTCACATAAGATAGTAAATTGAAAACACAGCAAATATATTATATTTGCATTTATTTTTATTATAGAATTAAATGTGTTTGATTTATTTTGTTTGATTTCTTTTATTTGCAAAATCTTAAAAGTTTTATTTTGTGGTTAAGAATGTTCTGTGTATTTTGTGGTTAAGAATGTTCAGTATATTTTGTGGTTAAGAATGTTCAGTATATTTTGTGGTTAAGAATGTTCTGCATATTTTGTTGTTAAGAATGTTCTGCATATTTTGTGGTCAAGAATGTTCTTTATATTTTTTGGTTAGGAATGTTCAGCAAATTGTATGATTATAACAAAACATGCCTTGCAATTTTTAAAATGTAGTTATTTTGATAAGAATTGTTAAAAAAAAATTTTTTATTATATTTAGAACATTTGATACAGATCAATATCCAAATGGTAAGTTTCATTTTCTTTAAATATTATATTAAAAAATTATCAATTGAGGTTTAAATCCAAAATACCTTTTAATATTTATACTTCATTATTTAAAAATTCTACTTTTGAACTAAAATACATATCAAGTTCAAAATACTTATTGTAAAAATGATGAATGATTATCAACAATCCCTGCATGCATGTAAAGCATGTTGTTTTACATGCGTATACTTTATTAAGTAAATAATTGTAAATTTTATGGAAACAAGATGATTTACTGAACAGTAATAGTAACTTTAACTGCCAAAAAAAAAACTATATTTTAAGAGAACCTGTATAGCCAAAAAAAATTTTTTTTTTGCAAGTAGTTTACTGCTCCTGACTCTTTTAATCTTTTTGAAGCATGAACTCCATAAACTTACTTACTATTGAAATATAAATTGAAACTTAATGGTTGGCACGGAATGCCAACAGTTAGCCAATGAAAAAATGAATGTCATTTTAACCATAAGAAAAGCTATTTTTTATCAAATAGTTTAATAAAAATTGTGAAACTTAAGTCTTCCATCATAATCAATATTATAAGAAAAACATCTTATTAATGTGATCAAACCAATTAGAAACTATTACAAATGTTTAATAATAAGTGTGCTATTTAGTTGTTACCAGATATTTTTTGAATACTGAGAAAAAGAACCTTTTTTGAATATTGAAAAAAATAACTTTTCTAAAAATGGGTTCAAAAGAAAAGTAAAAGATTTTTTGATTGCATAGTTTTTAACAAAGAATTAAATATGTTGATTAGATTTTTTTTCTATATTCATTGTAGTTTTGTTTATAAAAATACAGGTTATTTACTTAGATTAGTATATTTTCAAAGTATATTTTTATTTTAGAAAACCTAATGACAATAAAGTTTTTTTAATAATGCTTTCTTTTATATCTAGATGCTGATCAATCTCCTATCAATTGGTAAATACTTTACTTTTAGTTTGTGTGTACCAAATAAGTATAAACCATCAGGATCTAAAAAGATATTTCCAAATTATTGATTTTGAGTTGATTAAAGAAAATTAAGTTTGTGCATATCTAAAGGGAGTGTTAATAATTATAAACAACTCAAGTAATTCAGTAATTATTGGTTGCCAAATTTTTTCTAAATTTAATTTAAAGTTCAAGTTTATAATAATAATAATAAAATTTATAATTAAATAAACTTATATTTTTATAAAAAATAAAAATTCAAAGAAGGAAAAAAAAGTTAAATGTTTTGAATTAAATTTAAAAAGTTAACATGTATTTAATTAATAATACTTAACTTAATGCTGTTAGTGCCCACTTATGTGTCAAAAAAAGCAACTTTTGAGAAATAAGAAAAAACATTTTAATTTTTCATAAAAAATGATTTCCAAAAAATTACCAAATATACTTAGTAGTAACTAAAGCAAAGTTCTATTGAAATTTTGAAAAAAAAAAAATTCTTTTTAGGGCTTTTTATTTAACTTATGTTATTTCTAAAATGAACAGACATAAAAACCAAGAAAAAGTTTCCTTTAGTTCTGGATTTGTAGAAATAGAGACAAAAATCAATAATTCAGTTTTAAAAACTCATATTTATGTATAATATAATACTCTATAATAGTATAATATATTTTATAATAGGGTTTACTCTAGCTTGAGTTAGGTCATACAGAGTTTAGCTTATTTAGGTTATACTTGGTAGGTTTACTTTGTAGACCTAAACAACTTTTTATTGCAAGAAAACCTTAGTAACCCTAGTATTGTAGAAAATATATTTTAAGGTATGTATGGCTACAAATTTCGTTACTTTAATTTTTACATATTTATAAAAGACTCAGCCTTTAGGGCGTTAAATATTACGCATCTGTTAAATAAGTAACAGTAAAAACAAATATTAACATACTTGCAATCTTCGCCAGGTTTTCTTTCAGGTATATCCTTCCTAGCGTAGTTTGTATAGAGGTTTCCATTAATGCGAGCTTTCTTTATTATTTCGCATTGGTAAATAGACTTATTTACTATTCCTATTTACCTTTTCTTTTTTCTTTTTTTTTCTGTATATGGGTGTTGTTATCAGACTCCATTGCACAATCAATTAAAATCTTAAGTGAATCAACTTGATTCGCTGTAACTATTCAACTATATTAAACCTAGGGCTACGGCTTTTATTCCATTCATGTGAAAATTCTTTGTACTGAATTAATCTCCGAGCGATAATTCCCAAAACAATTATTGTTTTGCAATCATTATTGGTTATCTAAAGATATTTTTACAACTGATTGTCCAAAGGGATTTGCTTGTGTTGCAATTTTTAATGATTATCAAAAACAAAGTTTGTTTTTGATAATCATTAACAATTGCAAAACAAGCAATTCCCTTTAGCCAATCAATTGTAAAAATGAAAAAATTCTTTTACAGATTTTTTTGATTATAGTTTTTTTAATGTTTTTCTTATAAATCTAATACTGTCTTATCAAGTCCTGTAACAAAAATGTTACTTTTAAAAAGTCGCATTTTGGCAACTTAAGATCATAGGGATCAAACTAAAAAAAATGTGTGTTTTGTGCGAAGTTTGGTGTTTAATACATTTGATCAAATAGAAATCAGTTTATTCTAGAAAATATAAAATTATTCAATTCTTAAAAACAAATTTTTTATTGTTTTATGATTAAAATAAAAAAGATTGTTATAACAATAACAAAAAAAAATCTTTTGGTTTCTTTCAAAAAAATAACAGTCAGCCTAGTTATGGAATTACAAATACATTTCAATCAAATACAAATGTTTAACAAAAATTCTTAATTAAGTACAACATAAATAAAATATGACACTATAGTAAATTATTATCAAGTAAAAATACAAATGTGCATTTGACCTCAACCCTGGTTTTGAGTTAAGTTCGCTTTTAATAATGCTATTATCATATGTAATATTTATTTTTACTATCTTAACATGTTTCTTCAATAAATATTGATGTTTATTTGAATGAGTGCTTTATTTTATGAGATTCATATGCAAGGAATATTTAAATTATATTTATCACAAAACTATGTTTTTTTTAGTTTGACCCCTGAGACCATTAGCCTCCAATTTTGAGCCCGTATTATTGTTTAAAGTTGTTTGAATAAATAAATTGCCTTCCAAATTTTTATTTTCCTTGTAAATCTTTTGGATATTTACAAACTTTTTTCGTTACAGATCAACTCTAATACAATATTTTGGTAAATCTTTTCAGATATATATCAATATACCATATTCAAATGAGAAAATCATTACCTTTAATTGCATTTTGTCTTAAGCTTGCTTGATTTTTAAAAGAAACGCTATCATATCATTATCAATATATTATTTAGTCTTATTTTTAGTTTACTTTTTTAAATGCTAATTTAATGCTTTTTTTTTTTAGTGAGGTGCTTCCTGAGAACCGTGAGTTTTTAAAATTGAATTAGTTTAAATGGTCTTAAAAACTTATATTTATATATATATATATATATATATATATATATATATATATATATATATATATATATATATATATATATATATATATATATATATATATATTTATATGTATGTATATATATATTATATATATATATATATATATATATATATATATATATATATATATATTTATATATGTATGTATATATATATATATATATATATATATATATATATATATATATATATATTTTATATATGTATGTATATATATATATATATATATATATATATATATATATATATATATATATATATATATATATATATATATATATATATATATATATATATATATATATATATATATATATATATATATATATATATATATATATATATATATTAGGGCTGTCCAAAAAAAATTTTTTTTTCAGATTTGATTGCATAGTTGTTTATTTTGTGCCATTTGACATAGTAATTAACTGTGCAAAAAATCTTTCCAATCAGATAATGTTTAGGGGGTGCTCAATGACCATAAAGTTTTACGAAAAATGTGAAAAACATGGAAAAAGTAACAAAGTTCCACAAATTTCTAAAACCCGGTTAATTAGATTTTTCAGATTTGATCAGTTTTAATTATCTCTAAATATTAAATTCTGAATACAAATTACAATCCACATCCACTTTAGACTGGTTTATTAGCAGAGAAATTAATGAAATAAAATACTGCAATACGACTAAAGTTCTGCGGTTTTTGTTATATCAGAATTTTTCCAAAATAAAACACTAGGATTTTTGACTCTTTGTCATTGATTAAAATACGAATTATAAACAAAAAAACATATGAGCAATTAACATTTAATTATCGTAATGTTATAGTTCGTGCAATGTTAATGCTAGCGAGGACTATAACTCTTCAGAGTACACTTTCTGGCATCTGGCACTCACTTTCTGTGATCCTCAACCACCTGAATTAACCTCTGCATTTCAGATTCATTCCTTGTAATCGATTCATTAAACATCGACATTAAAGCCACAGATCGTTCGGCAGCATCATTTACTACTTTCAATGAATATACTAAATTTTTTCCTTCTTGGTATTCTGGGGAATCATTCCAGGTAGCTGGATCGTTGTTGAACAGAAAATCAATATCAACCTTCATTGACCGCAACGCACTTGCTGAAACTGATGTCACCAGTATGTCCAGAGATTTCTTCTCTAGACTTTCAATGTTCTTTAATTTGATCAACCTTTCAGACCAGTTCTCACCGTGAAATTTCATGTTGGAAATCATTTTTCGCTTCTCTTCCGTTTGAAGTTTGTTTGAAAA
>NC_088934.1:20280000-20287500 GCF_038396675.1 Hydra vulgaris | reverse complement strand
ACTGATAATAAACATGAAGACAGTTCATTGTTCCCCAGTCTTTCAGCTATGAAAATATTATCAGTCTTGAATGAGGTTTCTGATGAGAATGACAACTTCTTCTGTAAAAAATCTACAACATTTGCAGATCTTTGTAAAGAAAATCTTTTAAAAGTATCTCCTTTTAAAGCCAATACAAAAAACTTGCCTTTTTCGACAAGTGTTAGAGAAAACCAAAGTATTCAAAGTGATAGTGACAGTAAATTAGCTGATGAGTCTTGCTTAGAAAATCAATTTGTCATTAATACTGAAAGTCCATTAAAGGAAATAGTCAGTCAAACAATATCAGACTCTCACAAGAATCTGCATAATAACTTTACTAACAAACAATTAAAAAATAGCGCAAAAAAAGATAATACTGATATCAACTTGGATAATTCTTCTTTTATTAAGACGTTTCACTCTTTAACAACTTCTGAGAAATTGTCAGTTGCAACTAATAGAAAAGACAATAAAGATACAGTGTTAGATAATTTGTCAGTTGTTGTACACAAGTTGAATATTTCACCTACCCCAAAGCACACAATTAAATGTAATAAAATAGATTTAAGTGAGCCTTATCTTGAAGAAACTGCTTTACCTATTTGGAAGCACATGGAATGTAATGATAGAATGGATAAAGATGGTACCACTCTTAAAAGTATTATTTCACCTCTGTTAAAAAACACAGAACATAATGATAAACAGAATATGGGTGAAACCACTCCCAATATTTACTTGTCACCACCTTTAAAAAACACAGAACATAATGATAAACAGAATATTGGTGACACCACTCTCAAGGTTGTCATTTCACCACCTTTAAAAAATACAGAACATAATGATAAAGAGAATATCAGTGAAACTACTTATAAGGTTGTCATTTCACCACCTTTAAAAAGCACAGAATATAATGATAAAAAAAATATTGATGAAACCACTTCCAAGATTATAATTTCACCAATCTTAAACAACACAGACTATAATGATAAAATAAATTTAACCCCTCATAAAAGTATTGTTTCACCATACCTAAACATAAACACAGGAAATGATGATATAATTAATGTGGCTAAAAAAACACCTGAGAGGGTTATTTCTACTGCTTTTAACCACCATGATAAATCAAATGTTGATGTGGTCACTTCTGAAAATGTTATTTCTCCATACCTAGCAAGCTTAAAATACAATGAAAAAATAAATCGAGATGCTACTGAAGGATTTAAGAATAAAAGTTTAATTGAAACAGCAAACCTTAAAATATTGAGTGTTAATCAAAATTTTGACTTCAATGGGTTCACTGTAAATGAAACCCACACTAAAAAATTACCATTATTTAGAAATATCCCATCCATTGAAAGTGATTCAACTGAGAAAGTTACAGAAAGAACTGTTGATAATAGAAATTCTGCCAAAGAAATAGACAATTTGTTTGTTGTAAGTGAAGATAAAGTGCAAGCTGTTAGTTTAAACAAAACTTATTGCAAGTCAAAAAATGAAAAGAGTTTAGAAAAGAATAGGAAAAAAGATAGAAGACGCACTTACACAATAACAAAAGAAAATGAAAATTTTGGGGAAACTATTCTCCAAGAAAATTATTCAACTAATTGGTTAGAAGATAATACTTCAACTTTTCCAAAAAACAAGCCATTAGCAAACAGTTCCTTAATTTCGCCCATCAAAAACGTAGTACTACCAGCAGAAAAAAATAAGCCATTAGCAAACAGTTCATTAATTTCACCTATTGAAAACTTAGTATTACCAACAGAAAATAAAGACAATGGAAAACTTGTGAAAAGTTTTACTAGTCCAGTAAATGTAACATTTAGTATAAAAACAGGCTACCAAAAGTCAGATATATTATCTAACAATGACTCTAGTCCAATTTTTAAAGAAATTTTAAGAACTCCACCTAAACTTGGGTCAAATTTGTTTCCAGGTACTCCAACCCAAAATTACATCATTCCATCTCCAGTTCTTAGAGTTAAATCATCCTCCAAGAAAAGGAGATTCAAGTCTTTATCTGGCAGTTCAACCAAAAATCAAAGAAGCTCATTACTAGCATCTCACTCAAAATCACCAATCCCTAAAAAGAAAAAAAATATTTTAAACAAATCAGGAGATTATTCAAACGAAGAAGGTACTAGTATTATGATAAACCATCAGCCCATATCCTTAAATCACCAGTCCAATCCAAATGTAAATGAAGTATTAGATACTGAAGATACTGAGTCATTAGGAGCTAAATCATATGTCTCTCAAGAATCTGGTATACAAAAAAACATTCCAAAAACAATTGATGCTGTTAGTCCTCAGTGTTTTAATGAGTTAGAGAAAACATCGAATGTAGTTCCTTTTCAATATAATTTGACTAAAAACAATTTTGTTTCAGAGCCATTTGTTGTTGAATCATCTATGAGGCTAAGAAGTTCTTCTAAAATGTCTCACAATGATAGTCAGTATTTTCAAGAATCAGCCAATACAATATCAAACTTTAACTCAAGTCTCCTTCGAAACAATAAAAATAATAATAACTCCATAACTGGAGTGTTTACAATCAAATCTAAGAAACAAACAAATACTTTAAGAATATCTGATTCAGATGATCCTCAGTTTCTTAGCATGTCAAGACAAGAATCTCCACAAGAATTATCCAATTCAAGACAAGAATCTCCACAAGAATTATCCAAAGCAAGACAACCTCCACAAGAATTATCCAAAGCAAGACAATCTCCACAAGAAGTATCCAAAGCAAGACAAGAACCTTCACAAGAATTATCCAAAGCACCAATTAATATAAACTCAAGTTTTCTTCTATGCACTCCTACTGAAAATCACACTGTTTCGATGTTTAAATCTTTATCAACTTCATCTAAGAAAAAAAAGAAATCAAAAAAAAAAAAGTTAACTATCTCTAACCCTCCTAAGCAATCCTCCTCTTCTAATCATCTGAAGCAAAGTTGTGAACAAACTTCTGTTGTTTGTTTTCAGACTCAATTCAATGAAAGCAAAAGTTTACATGAAAATGGTTCTACAATAAAATCAAAATACAGGCCTGATACGCCAAGAAGGATATCAAAACGCATTGCAAATAGATCACTACCATCTGTGGAAAAGGTTTCTTTTTCAGAAAAATCAGATTTGTCTGAACACATTGAAAGAGAAAAATTAGAAAAGAAAATAAACAATAAACTGTCTGTACACAGTAAGACAAAAAAAATAGAAAAAACAATAAACAAAACAAAAGAAGAAACAAATAAAACTGATTGCTTTATTAATCAAAAAAAATGCTTATCCCCTGAAGTTAAAAATTTATTTAATGTTGAAAATATTTCCAAAACTGAAAATCAAACAGTAAAACATGGTTTAATTGACAATTCAAATAATTTATTTAAAAAAAGTGAAAAAAGTTTAGTTCCAGAAGACTCCTGTGATATTTTTAAAACTAAAGATAAAATCTTCAGATCTCCAAAAACCAATTCTTTACAGGAAAAAAAAGAAAGTCTGTTAGAAGTTAATGACGGTAATCACATAATTATATTTAGAAAATTTAAGTATGAATGAAATTTATGTAATATTTTTAGTAACTTTTTTTTTTCTTAATTATTTTAGTCACTGGTTCATCAAGGTATCAACGTTATTAATTTTGTTAATCTTTATTATAAATGTGAAATGTGATTGTAGTGGCAAAACAAAAAGTTTAATATAAATTTTTCCATGTTGTTTTTTAAAGTTTTATTTTTATTTATCATGATTTACAGTTCTTTATGCAGTATGTCTGATATGTCAGAATGTCAACAAAATGAATCAATTTCTAATGAGGTACATCAGTTTTTAAATTTTTATGTACATATTAAAAGATTGTTAGCAAAGTAGTATATATATATATATATATATATATATATATATATATATATATATATATATATATATATATATATATATATATATATATATATATATATATATATATATATATATATGTATACATATATATATATATATATATATATATATATATATATATATATATATATATATATATATATATATATATATATATTTATATATACACTCACACACAAATTTTTGTACAAAAAAGAGGCATTGTAAAATTTGAAACAAGAGAAAAAATGGTAAACATTAAAAAGATAAATAGAAGTGCATAAATTTTTTTTATGCTAAACGTTATGCTAAACTTAAACTAGGAAAAAGATTTAAAAAACTAAAGAACAAAACAATTTCTTAGGAAAAACGAAAATAATTAGCTTTAAAATAAAACTAAAAAAACTTGAAGTTAAAATTACTTTTTGTTACGTTTTTAATTGCGTTTGAAAAAAATAACTTTAGATCTTATCTTTTAAAACATTTAATTAAAGTTACGTAAAACACTCTTACAAATTACTTCTATTGATTGTTTGATAAATAAACTTTATTTAAGTTATTGAAAAGTAAAATTAAATTATTGAAAAGAAAAAAATATAAGATTGTTGTATTAACATTTTTTTCAAAGAGTTGCAAGAAAAAATTGATTAAAAAAATAAGTCTTTTTAAAATTGCTGTTTTTAATCATTTCATGGTTTAATTAGTAAATCAAGTTTTAAAAAAAAAAATTCTTTGTAAAAATAGAAACAAAAAATAATTAAATAAAGCAATTTAATCATGAGAAGATTTAATTTAACTTATTCATAATTTAAAGTAACTTAAAATAATATTCTAAAAGATTTTTAGAAAGACATGGAAAAGTAGTTTCAAATGTTAATCATAAAAAATACATACCTAAATAAAAAAAAATTAAATATATATAATTATAAATAATTATATAAAAAAAATTAAATGTATAACATTTAATTTACACATAATACGTTAATTTAAACGATCATTATAATTTTATTTAAAGTCTTTGCATAAAATAAAAACTTTAAAAAAGATCAATGATTAAAAGTTATTCATTTAAAGTTATAATGATTTTTTTACTGCATATAAATTGTTAAAACATTAAAACAGCTGTTGTCAAATTGAAAAGAAAAAAATAATAAACGTTGCCAGTTACAGCGTGAAAATTTAAGTCTATCTAAAAAACATATTATTATATTACAAACATAATATTAAATTAAAACTATTGTATTAAAAAACAAAAATCTGAGATGAAGTATTCTAAATAATAAGGAAAAAACTACAACTTCACTAGACTAACATTAAATAAAAATATATATATATATATATATACACACATATATACATATATATAAATTATATTAGTGTATTCTTCAAATAAAGTGCTCAATGTTCTTAAAGAACAGACCAATAATAAATTAGTAAAAACACTTATCTAACTTTTATCTTCTACAGCATGTTTCGCCATCAGTAGGCTCTTCCTGATGAGCCTACTGATGGTGAAACATGCTGTAGAAGATAAAAGTTAGATAAGTGTTTTTACTAATTTATACATATATATATACATATTTATATACATATAAATATATATATGTGTGTGTGTGTGTGTGTGTGTGTGTGTGTGTGTGTGTGTGTGTGTGTGTGTGTGTGTGTGTGTGTGTGTGTATATATATATATATATATATATATATATATATATATATATATATATAAATATATCCTTATATAGTAGCCCAAATAGACTTTTTTCAACATTTAAGCAACATAAACAATAAACCGACATTTTAATGTTGTCAAAAAGTTAAAACAATAGAAATAATGCTAAAGTACATTAAGTTTTATCATTTTTTAAAAAAGCTAAAATTTAATTAGTTTTTGGAATTATTATAATGGTTTTTACATAATATACTTTATTTTGTTTGTTAACTTTTTTATTGTTAACTTTAATCACAAAAAGTTGTTAAGAGCCTATTTTTTACCATAAACAGTATACCATGAGTGTTATATATATATATATATATATATATATATATATATATATATATATATATATATATATATATATATATATATATATATATATATATATATATATATATATATATATATATATATTTATTTTTGTATATAGGTTGAAACTATGGTGCACTTATGCAAGTGGTATTTTTTATTTATTTAGTTTTACTATAATACTTTTGGTTTAAAATAATTTATTATAAAATATTTTCACGTTTATCAGTAAAATAAACAGTTTTATTTTAATGTTTCTGATGGTCTGGTGCAACTACACTTGTAGTAGACTGTGAATGATATTCAATTGTCTGTCAGAAAATAATTAATGGAATATGACCTTTTTAAAGCAAATGATTTGAAACATATGTTTTGGTTTTTAGAGCAAACATTTGTTGTACTTTAGCGATTGAAAAAAACTTTAAATGGTTTTAAGTAAAAAAATTTTAGAAAAGCCTTTTTGCTTTGTCTGACTTTTTAATGATACTTTGCCAACATCATCACTTAGATAAAAATTTTATACTAATTTTATATTATCACCTGATAAACTTTTACAGTTGCTACTATCTAACTTAAATAAAAATTTTGATTTGCAGCTAATAATAAAAATTCTGCGGTAATTTTTACAAATAAATTTAATACTTGCAAGTATAATTTATTAATTATGAAGAAATAAAAACTCTGTGGTAATGTAATTCATTAACTTGAGTATAAAATTTGAAAAGCAATTGTTTTGAATATTTTAATGCAAAAAATAAACAATAAAAAGTTAAAACTTTTAAAGTAAAAATCTAGTTCTTTTACTCTTTTCCTTATTGACATAACTAATGATTTCTTAGTGTTATCTTATGTTTTCTTAGTGTTATCGTATGATCTAAAATCTTCAGCAACAAGTTAAATTCTCATAAGCTACATTTTAAATTTGCTGTACCAGCATTACCTCCATAAAGATATCAATCTTTACAAGTCAATACAATACAAAGTTGCATGCATTTTACATAATCTCAAAAATCTAAATTATGAACATAGATAAAAAAAGTTTTAGCATTACTTTTTTAGATCATAGACCTGAATGATTTAATTCAGCATTACAAAGTATTACATAGGCTCAGCAATATGACATGGTAAAAATTACAAATAAGTATATCGTGGTAATCAAACTCACTCATAACTTAGACTTTAAAAATATGAAGCTCTCTGCCTTTCTTTTCTTTTTTTTTCACCTATCGCATTGCTTTTAAATGAACCAACCTTCTTTAAAAGATGGCAAATCTTGTATATATAAGATTAATTAAGATATCACTTCACACAATCAATAATAGATCAGGGATTAAATTCAAAACTTTTTGCTTACAAAGCAATGGCTCTACCACTACACAACTACCACATGGTTATTATAACCGCATCTATTAAAAGGCTGAAATTATTTATGCTATAGTTGCCAATATGACCTTAAAATATGAAAACAGTAGGTAAGATTAAAAGATTGCAATTTACAGACCTGTATGAATAGTTTTATAATTATTGTGATCAACTTTTACTTAATTTTATTCTTAATGGATTTTATCTATAAAA